>NC_057798.1:182838619-183052454 GCF_018294505.1 Triticum aestivum | reverse complement strand
AGAGACGGGTTCCCATAGCATTTTGGAAGCTTTCCCAAAATCGAGAGGTGAAAAGACTTCCTCGATCCGAGTTAATTTCCAAAGGAACACCATGGAGAGACACTATTCGGGAGATGTACAAATCTGCCAGCTGACTAGCGGTTATACTCTCACGAACAGGTAAGAAATGGGCTACTTTGGAAAGACGATCGACCACGACGAAAATAGCATTATTCCCTCTCTTGGTCCTGGGAAAACCGGTAATGAAATCCATACCAATTTTATCCCATTTCCATTCAGGAATAGCTAAGGGTTGAAGGGTGCCAGCAGGCCGTTGGTGCTCTGCTTTTACACGACGACAGACGTCGCAATTAGCAATAAACTGAGCAATTTCTCTCTTCATCCTAGTCCACCAGAACCTCTGGCGTAGGTCCTGATACATCTTAGTACTACCGGGATGAATAGTGAGAGGAGATTCATGAGCTTCTTTAAGGATCAACTGTCGTAGATGATGGTTCTTGGGAACCACTAGACGGTTCTCAAAGTACACAGCACCATGATCATTTGTGGAGAAACAACTAGCACCTCCGCTAGCAATGTTCTCTTTGATTTTAGATATTCCCTTATCTCGCTTTTGGGCAGCGATGATTTGATCCGTAAGAGTAGGTTTTGCCACCAAGGTGGAAAGAAAACCTTGAGGTACAATGTGAAGGTTAAGCTTCCGAAAGTCCTCATGGAGAAGCGGTTGACTTTGTTGTAACATCAGGTTGTTACAATAAGATTTACGACTTAGCGCATCAGCCATGACGTTGGCTTTCCCTGGGGTGTAGGTTATTCCTAAGTCGAAGTCTGTGATCAATTCAACCCAACGTCTTTGCCTGAGATTCAGATCCGGTTGGGTGAAAATGTACTTCAGACTTTGGTGATCAGTGAATATTTCGCAACGATTTCCGAGGAGGTAATGCCGCCAGGTCTTAAGTGCATAGACTACGGCTGCAAGCTCTAGATCATGAGTAGGATAATTCTCCTCATGTGGGTGCAATTGCCGTGAAGCGTAGGCAATTACGTGTCGATCTTGCATGAGAATGCAACCTAGTCCTTGTCGCGAGGCGTCGCAGTAGATAACAAAGTCCTTGGAGAAGTCTGGCGGTACCAGTACAGGAGCAGAGGTCAGGCGTCTTTTCAGTTCCTGAAAACTGTGCTCACATTGTGGAGTCCACTCGAACTTCTTATCTTTCTTGAGGAGTTCGGTTAGAGGTTTAGCAACTTTGGAGAAGTTCTCGACGAAGCGACGACAATAACTCGCTAAGCCCAGAAAACTCCGAACTTGCTTGACCGATTCAGGTGGAGTCCAATTAAGGACGGCTTGAACTCGCTCAGGGTTAACAGCAATACCTTTACCAGATATTACATGACCCAGATAGGTCACTTCTGACAACCAGAATTCACATTTAGAGAATTTGGCATAAAGGCGATGCTCTCGAAGTTTCTTCAACACTAGCCTTAAATGTTCGACATGTTCTTCCTCGTTCTTGGAGTAGATGAGTATATCATCGAGGTAAACCACGACGAATTTATCCAAATACTCCATGAAGATTGAGTTCATTAACCGAGAAAAGGTGGCTGGAGCGTTGGTTAAACCGAAGGACATGACGGTGTACTCGTATTGGCCATAACGAGTAACAAAGGCCGTTTTAGGAATGTCCCCGTTTCTGATTTTGATTTGATGGTAGCCCAACCTCAAATCCATCTTGGAGAAGACTGAGGATCCAGCGAGCTGATCATACAGATCGTTGATCCTGGGAAGTGGATATTTGTTCTTGATTGTGACCAAATTGACAGGTCGGTAATCTACCACCATCCGGTCCGTACCATCCTTCTTCTTAACGAATAGAACGGGGCAAGCCCACGGAGATGAGCTAGGTCGGATGAAACCCTTTTTCAAGGACTCATCGAGTTGTTTCTTAAGCTCGGCTAGTTCTAGAGGTGACATCTTATAAGGTCTTCTAGCAATCGGAACGGTTCCTGGAATGAGGTCTATTACGAACTCAACATCCCTGTCAGGTGGAACACCTGGCAATTCTTCTGGAAAAACATCCGGGAAGTCACGAACTACCGGAACGTCCTCAAGGTCTGGCAAAGGGCTGGCGTTAAGCGAATATAATTGTCGCTTGGCTATTCGGGTCAAGACATTGACTATCTTCCCCGAAGGATGGGTGAGTTGAACAGTCCTAGAGAAGCAATCAATTTTGGCTTGATGAGCTGACATCCAGTCCATACCCAAAATGATATTAATATCTGAAGATTTAAGGGCTATCAAAGACGCGAGGAAAACAAGTCTGTCGACTTGGATTACATTTCCAAAACTTACCCTAGAGGTCTGCCATCTAGACCCGGGAGTAGAAATTTCCATAGTGGATGGCATGTCACAGAATGCAACGTTATGCAAACGAGCATAATTTTCGGATATAAAAGAATGAGAGGCTCCTGTATCGAAAAGAACAGATGCCGGGTGGCAATTAACAAGAAGCGTACCGAGAACGACGTTGGGATCCTCTTGAGCTTCTTTGGCAGAGATACAGTTGACATGGCCACGTGTAACGGTGACCGGCTTGGCGTGGAACACTTTCCCTGTCGGCTTGCCACGGCCAACAGCTTTAGCAGATTGATTGGGGTTGGTCTGGGGACACTCACGCATATAGTGACCAGATTCCCCACACTTGAAACAGGTCACGGAACTGGTACGTGGAGGAGCATTGTTGGTTGGACCACCATAGGGCTTGGCTGGTGCAGACTGTTGAACGGGGCGAGGCGCCTGGAAAGATGGCCTCGGTGTGAACCTGGGTGGCAGGGCGGTGTTGGGTACCCACACGCGGCGCTTCTAAGGACCAGCACCGGATGAGGAACCCATGTCACGGCCATGCTTGCGTGTTGCGTCATAGTCAGTCTGACCAGTTTCAGCACTGATGGCTTTGTTGACAAGTTTCTGGAAAGATGTGCACTCATGCAGACGGAGATCGCGGCGAAGCTCGGGACTAAGGCCCTTACGGAACCTTGCTTGCTTCTTGGCGTCAGTAGAAACTTCCTCAGTTGCATATCGGGCGAGATTACCAAACTCCCTGCTATAGGCATCCACAGAAAGTCGGCCCTGGGTGAAACTGCAAAATTCTTCACGCTTACGGTCCATGAGACCCTCCGGAATATGATGCTCACGGAAAGCCTCGCTGAACTCAGCCCAAGTAGTGACATGGCCCGCTGGGCGCATAGCTCCATAATTCTCCCACCATAGACTGGCGGGGCCTTCAAGATGATATGCAGCAAAGGTGACCTTGTCAGCCTCAGCTACTAGCGCGGAACGCAGCTTGTGAGAGATACTGCGAAGCCAGTCATCAGCGTCGAGAGGCTCGGCGGAGTGGTGGAACGTGGGTGGATGTAATTTGATAAAATCACTGAGTGACACCACGTTAGTCCTCTGATGGTGTGGTGTGTTCTGTTCAATCCGCTCCAACAAACGGTTGGTCTCCCGCTTGTTTCTCTCAGCTTCCATCATAACCTCGGCTAGTGAAGGAGGATGAGGCAGATTTGCATCCCTGGCTTCACTGCCTTCGGCCTGCTCTTGAGAAGCAGGGTTAGCGCGCGTGTTGACCATCCTAGGTAACAAGACAATGATTTAGTGAGAACGATAAAATTCCGACATAGGATACAGAATGTAAGGAATAATTCGGAATGCAAGATGATCATCCGTATGACATGGTAAATACAGAAACTGCTTCTTTATTCCATCGTCATACACACCATACAGGGTTTAGTACAAGACCAAACAAAGTACTATTACGGTGAAAAAGGATTACATCTCATCGGAGGCATTCCAAGCTCCTATACATTATTTTTCTACACCTCCGGAAGGAGTACAAACTAGGTCATATCCCACGAGTCACGCGGGACGATAGACGACACAGCTAGTGCGAACTAGTGATACTACCACTAACTCAGACCGATCCGTAGTAGTCCTTGTAAAAGTCACCTCCATAGCCTGGAAGCTCAACATGATCATCCGGAAACAGACGGTCTCGCGGAGCTTGTGGACCATAAGGGCTAGGATGAGGCCTTGGACCAACAAACGGTGGCCTACGGGGACCGCGAGGTGGGGTGAATGCCTCCTACATCACGCCAAACCATCACGTCCGGCAGAGCAGATCTCACAGGATAGAGATCGCGCATATCCGAATATCCAGCTTGCACCGCCGGTGCGAACCGAGTCAAAGTGGCCCAGTGGTCAGCACGGGTATTGAAGAGCTCTAACCTCAAGGCCCGATTTTCACAGTCCTTATCCTCGAGCATCTCGGCAGTGGTGCGAGTCCGTGAATCCTCCTGAGTGGGGTCAGCATAAATAGCCTGGAGATACCCTTGTGCTCCCGGAAGTGATCCTGGCATATACCGGAAATCAGAGTCCCGAAATAGACCAGATCTGACTCGCATGATGGTCATCATAGAGTAGGCGGCGTCCTGCACAGCCATCTCAATAGTAACCCCGAGTCCATAGGAGCAGTGAAGGGGCTCGGTGGATCCAGGATAAGATGGAAATATCCTGACAGTGCATAGATACTGGCTTTGATTAAAGTCCCGAAATTGCTCTTGTATCCAGCCTCAGTCATTACCCTGACCAACTTGGCAGTATGGCCGGGTACATCTAGGCATCGAGTCAGGCGAACCACTTGATTGAGGTCGCGAGTGGCCATCTGAAAGCACAATCATAATGCAAAGGCATTAGAATTTCTAGCAAAATTTCGGCAGCATAACAGCTGTAAATGCTCAAAAAGGATTTTGAGACATTTGACAAAGGATTTCGTACATACTCAACATCATCATATCAAAGTTCTGAAAACATTCTAACAACATAGGGTGGTAGTAGAACTGAACTAGGCTTGTATCCATCAAACCTATAAGGTACTACTGATTAGTAACACGTGATCCTGATAGAGAGAACAGATCCTAATTCCTTAGTCCCCGGTGGAAGAATAGACTGACTCAGATCAGAATGTCATAAGATAAGGAGTAAAAAGAGCCTTACGTTCCATCCCACAAACAATTCCCCTACATATAACTAAAGAATTTCTAGACTCAACATCGACCAGTTTGGCTTGGAGAACCTACAGGCAGTCCGGCTCTGATGCTAACGCTGTCAGGACCCCGACTCGATGTCACATTGATCTAGCCGGTAACACCTCATATCACTTTGCGGCCTCACGCACGGTATCCCCACGGGTGACGCCTTACCTTTGCCCGGGACCGTTTGCGCCTTTTGGCTCACGTATATGATAGTGTCGCTAGCATCCATATGATAAGGAGCCCGGGCTAACATGACTAGTCGTAAACCCAAAGTGGCACAGACTTACAGGGACAGGCATCCATGACCCAGCTTCGAACGTGCCGGTCATCAGCAAGTGGGTCCGGGCTGTAGCACTGGGCTAGCAGGACTCCGGTAAACCGGGCTGTAGCGGGCTAACAGGACTCCGGTACTCAAAGCGTGACATTTCCCCGAAGGGACAGACACAGGAACGAAGAAGGACACATGCCGGCCAGCCTAAGTGTTCCAGAGCAGTAGCAAGCTACCATGGCTCAGCGGTAACACTAGGAGACATTTCCCGGTAAGAGAGGCTACTAAAGATAAACAACTAGATAGTCAGATCCCACACATACCAAGCATTTCAATCATACACACAATATGCTCGATATGTGCAATTACAACGAAGCATCACAACATGACTCTACGACACCAGTACTTTATTTAAGGCTCAGGGAGCCATACATATCATACACAAAGGTACGGGTCTCACGACCCAACATACAAGTCATACAGTCATACAAACCAGCAGCGGAAGTAACTTGTCTGAGTACAGACAACTAGTAAAATAAAAGAGGCTTGGAAAGCCTAGCTATACTACGTGGTCCTTCACAAGCTCAGGGTCACCACCTGGGTCTTTAGCCTACTCGTTGATGTCAACGTCTACATAGAACCCATCAGAAGGGGTTGCAGCGTCTTCTGTAAAAATGTAGATTATAGCAACATGAGTACAAAGGTACTCAGCAAGACTTACATCAGATCCTACATACATGCATATTATCAAGAAGGGTTGGTGGAGTTATTGCAGCAAGCCAGCTTCGACTCTTGGCTAGACTATCCTACGATACTCCAACTTGAAAAGGTTTTGCGCACACGAGTCCACTACTCACCACTTCAATACACTACCGAGGATCCACCTCCGTCTTCCTACGGAAGAGCCATCCTTGGCACTCACACTTATCTTGAGGCTTTTAGTAGTTTCCATTTACTTGTCTACGAACTGTATAGGCAACCAAGTAGTCCTTTACCGCGGACGCGGCTATTCGAATAGATCATGTTAACCCTGCAGGGGTGTACTTCTTCATACATGTTTCCACCACTTAGCGTCTGCACACGACATGTGCTCGGCAGACTTCAAGCGAAAACCGACGTGGGTGTAGACCACGACCTACCTAAACACTTAAGCCTCTAGTCCAGGTTTATCGCCTATTCAGGTTCCATCCGCAGGGAGTCCGGCCGAGGTTTCCCATACGGCCCCGAACGATGTGAACAGGGTTCCCGAGATACCTAACGGGTATTCGGTACACCCGGCCACGTACCTACCGCATCACAGCCCACCCCTACGGTCAGCGCTGTCCACGGCCTCCAGTAGGCTACAAACACCAGAAACTACTTGCAACTCCTGGACAGAGAGCTAGGGTGAATAAGAAGTCGAGCGGGGTCATATTTCAGGGCCCAATGTATGGTAGTAGCTGATTCTTAAATCACACATACAGATCTCAGTGCTTAAGGTCGGCTTCAATGAAACAACCCACCATGTACTCCTACATGGCCTCTCATCGATACCTTTACCAAATCGTGTTCACCACACCACTCTCATTACCAACATAATCATTTCACTCTAGCCCATCACCCAGATGAACCAGACCTGACACGACTCTAAGCATAGCAGGCATAGCAAGGTAGGAACAACACATACATATGGCTCAATCAACTCCTACACATGCTAGTGGGTTTCATCTAGTTACTGTGGCAATGACAGGTCATGCAGAGGAAATGGGTTCAACTACCGTAACACACAGCAGTTTGAATCGCGTTGTCTTAATGCAGTAAAAGAGAGCAGGAGCGAGAACATGGGATTGTATCGATATGATCAGATGGTTGGTTGCTTGCCTGATGGTTCGTTGCACGGATACGGTTCTTCGTTAGGGTAATCACGGTACTCCTCGGGGACAGATCCTGTCGCAAAGGACATCGATACACAAACATCACCAAACAATATGCAACAATATGATGCATGCATGAAACATGGCAATATGAGTGTGTTGGGCTAATGCAACTAAAACCAGAAGGGTTTGAACAAATTTGAATCAAGGATTCAAATTTCAAATTCAAATATGGCCTTTTAAAGTGCCTTTTCTTGTTCTGATTAAAACATCAACTTAACTTGTTTGATCATGCATGGAAATGGTACAGATGGATAGATTGGATTTTTCTGATCATTTTTCATATATAATTTGTCCAATTTGGAGTTACAGAATAAAAGTTATGAATTTTTGAAGTTTAATTAATATTCTGGAATTTCCTGATTTAATTCAACGCTGTCAGGACCCCGACTCGATGTCACATCGATCTAGCCGGTAACACTTCATATCACTTTGCGGCCTCACGCACGGTATTCCCACGGGTGTCGCCTTACCTTTGCCCGGGACCGTTTGCGCCTTTTGGCTCACGTATATGATAGTGTCGCTAGCATCCATATGATAAAGAGCCCAGGCTGACATGACTAGTTGTAAACCCAAAGTGGCACAGACTTACAGGGACAGGCATCCATGACCCAGCTTCGAACGTGTCGGTCATCAGCAAGTGGGTCCGGGCTGTAGCACTGGGCTAGCAGGACTCCGGTAAACCGGGCTGTAGCGGGCTAACAGGACTCCGGTACTCAAAGCGTGACATTTCCCCGAAGGGACAGACACAGGAACGAAGAAGGACACATGCCGGCCAGCCTAAGTGTTCCAGAGCAGTAGCAAGCTACCATGGCTCAGCGGTAACACTAGGAGACATTTCCCGGTAAGTGAGGCTACTAAAGATAAACAACTAGATAGTCAGATCCCACACATACCAAGCATTTCAATCATACACACAATATGCTCGATATGTGCAAATACAACGAAGCATCACAACATGACTCTACGACACCAGTACTTTATTTAAGGCTCAGGGAGCCATACATATCATACACAAAGGTACGGGTCTCACGACCCCACATACAAGTCATACAGTCATACAAACCAGCAGCGGAAGTAACTTGTCTGAGTAAAGACAACTAGTAAAATAGAAGAGGCTTGGAAAGCCTAGCTATACTACGTGGTCCTTCACAAGCTCAGGGTCACCACCTGGGTCTTTAGCCTACTCGTTGATGTCAACGTCTACATAGAACCCATCAGAAGGGGTTGCAGCGTCTTCTGTAAAATGTAGATTATAGCAACATGAGTACAAAGGTACTCAGCAAGACTTACATCAGATCCTACATACATGCATAGTATCAAGAAGGGTTGGTGGAGTTATTGCAGCAAGCCAGCTTTGACTCTTGGCTAGGCTATCCTACGATACTCCAACTTGAAATGGTTTTGCGCACACGAGTCCACTACTCACCACTTCAATACACTACCGAGGATCCACCTCCGTCTTCCTACGGAAGGGCCATCCTCGGCACTCACACTTATCTTGAGGCTTTTAACAGTTTCCATTTACTTGTCTATGAACTGTATAGGCAACCAAGTAGTCCTTTACCGCGGACGCGGCTATTCGAATAGATCATGTTAACCCTGCAGGGGTGTACTTCTTCATACACGCTCTCACCACTTACCGTCGTTTACACGACATGTACTCGACAACCTTCAAGCGGAAGCCCAACGTGGGTGTCGGCCACGACCTACCTAATCACCTAAGCCTCCAGTCCAGGTTTATCGCCTATCCAGGTTCCATCCGCAGGGAGTCCGGCCGAGGTTTCCCATACGGCCCCGAACGATGTGAACAGGGTTCCCGAGATACCTAACGGGTATTCGGTACACCGTGCCACGTACCTACCGCATCACAGCCCACCCCTATGGTCAGCGCTGTCCACGGCCTCCAGTAGGCTACAAACACCAGAAACTACTTGCAACTCCTGGACAGAGAGCTAGGGTGAATAAGAAGTCGAGCGGGGTCATATTTCAGGGCCCAATGCATGGTAGTAGCTGTATCTTAAATCACATATACAGATCTCAGTGCTTAAGGTCGGCTTCAATGAAACAACCCACCATGTACTCCTACATGGCCTCTCATCGATACCTTTACCAAATCGTGTTCACCACACCACTCTCATTACCGACATTAACATTTCACTCTAGCCCATCACCCAGATGAACCAGACCTGACACGACTCTAAGCATAGCAGGCATAGCAAGGTAGGAACAACACATACACATGGCTCAATCAACTCCTACACATGCTAGTGGGTTTCATCTAGTTACTGTGGCAATGACAGGTCATGCAGAGGAAATGGGTTCAACTACCGTAGCACACAGCAGTTTGAAACGCGTTGTCTTAATGCAGTAAAAGAGAGCAGGAGCGAGAACATGGGATTGTATCGATATGATCAAATGGTTGGTTGCTTGCCTGATGGTTCGATGCACTGATACGGTTCTTCGTTAGGGTAATCACGGTACTCCTCGGAGGCAGAACCTGTCGCAAAGGACATCGATACACAAGCATCACCAAACAATGTGCAACAATATGATGCATGCATGAAACATGGCAATATGAGTGTGTTGGGCTAATGCAACTAAAACCAGAAGGGTTTGAACAAATTTGAATCATAGATTCAAATTTCAAACTCAAACATGGCCTTTTAAAGTGCTTTTCCTTGTTCTGCTTAAACCATCAATTTAACTTGTTTGATCATGCATGAAAATAGTACAGATGGATAGATTGGATTTTTCTGATCATTTTTCATATATAATTTGTCCAATTTGGAGTTACAGAATAAAAGTTATGAATTTTTGAAGTTTAAATAATATTCTGGAATTTCCTGATTTAAATTAAATCCAGAAATTATAATTATTGCGCCAGCATGATGTCAGCATGACGTCAGTGGTCAACTGCGGCTGGCTGAAGTCAAACCTGACGTGTGGGGCCCACACGTCAGTGACAGGGGGGTTAAACAGGGTTAAATTAATCCTAATTACTAATTAGTGGCGCTGGGGCCCACTAGTCAGTGTCAGGGGTTAACTAACAGTGGTTAGCGCTAATCCTAATTAGCTACAGGGCTGGGCCCACCTGTCAGGGACTCAGGGGGGGTTCCTGCCGTGGTCAAGGTGGGTCAACCCCACCGGCGACGTGACGCCGGCGAGGCCCGAGACGGCGGCGCGATGCGGAATCGCGCTATAGGGCACGGGAGAGGCCGTGCTTGGGCTCGTTGGAAAGGTCTTGCTCCCGCGCGTCGAACGGTGGCCGTGGCTGGGCCTGGGGTGGCCGGAGTCGACGGCGGCGAGCTCGGCTGCGGCCGCCAGAGTTCGGGTGCGGTTGGGATCGATGTTGCAGGGGGTTAGGGGAGGTGTTGGTGCGTGCTACGTGCTCCTGGTGAGGTGTGGAGCACGATAGTGTGCTCGGTTGGGTGCTACGGTGACCGTGGCCACGACGGCGACATCGCCGGCGGCGTGGAGCTCTCGGCCAAGGTGGGGCTAGGGCCTAGAGGTCGGGAGAGACCAGGGAAGAAGGGGGAAACGATCCGGGGGCTCACCGCGGAACTGCAGGGATGGTTAGCGGGCTCGGGGACGCGCTGGAGACGACGAATTCGACGGCGACGATGGTCGGAGCCCGAAGAGGGGAACGGCGACGTGGCGGCGATGCAGGGCTTCCGGGGAGCTGTGGAGCGGTGGGGAGGAAGAGGGGGTCGTGGCGGAGCTTCTGAGCTAGTCGGGGGAGCGAGGGGTGGCCGGAGACGGCTGCTGTGGCGAACGGCGGCGACGGGGGGGGGGTGCTCGGCCGTGTGAGAGAGAGAGCGAGGGGAGGAGGGAGAGCCGGGGGAGAGTGAGAGAGAGCAGGGGGAGAGGCGTGGCGTCGTCCAGGGGCATCGAGGCGAGAAGGGGAGGGCAGGCAGGCAGGGAGAGAGGTGGCGTGGCGCGGTGGCGCGCGCGCGCGCCGGCCACACTCCCCTCCCTCTGTCGGGACGAAGACGACAGAGGAGGGAGACGGGCTGGGCCGCCTGCTGGCTGGGCCGGCCAGCTGGCTGGGCTGCACAGGGAGGAGCCCAGGTAAGCTTCTCCCTTTTATTTTTTTCTGTTTTCTAATTTCTGACATTTGTTTTGATTTAAATAATATATTAAATCATTTATTTAACTTATGCCAATTTTTGCAGGGGCTAGATATATTATTCCAGAGCTCCTTTATAATTGGCATAATATTTGGACATATATTAATATATATAGAAATATATTTCCAATGCAAATATTTATGCATTAATTCCAAATGCCCATAATAAATGTCCATGAGCCACTAAAAATATTGGTTTGATTTTTATCTCTGTCCAATATTTCCAGAGAGCAACATGAGCATTTTCTTGGACCCTTTTGGAGAAATTTTTATTTGGGTCATTTTCAAAATGATTCTGAGGGTTTCACAGATCCCCATTTCAAGTTTCTGATGAAAGAGTAAACATGATGCAACACTCTAATGCATGACTAGCTAGGGTGTGACACATCATTAGGAGAATGATGTGATGGACAAGACCCAATCCTAAGCATAGCACAAGATCATGTAGTTCGTTTGCTAGAGTTTTTCCAATGTCAAGTATCATTTTCTTAGACCATGAGATCGTGAACTCCCGGATGCCGTAGGAGTGCTTTGGGTGTACCAAACGTCACAACGTAACTGGGTGACAATGAAGGTATACTACATGTATCCCCGAAAGTATCTGTTGGGTTGACATGGATCGAGACTGGGATTTGTCACTCCGTATGACGGAGAGGTATCTCTGGGCCCACTCGGTAATGCATTATCATAATGAGCTCAATGTGACCAATTGTTTGGTCACGGGATCATGCATTACGGTATGAGTAAAGTGACTTGTCGGTAACGAGATTGAACGAGGTATTGGGATACCGACGATCGAATCTCGGGCAAGTAACGTACCGATTGACAAAGGGAATTGTATACGGGATTACTTGAATCCTCGACATCGTGGTTCATTCGATGAGATCATCGTGGAACATGTGGGAGCCAACATGGGTATCCAGATCCCGTTGTTGGTTATTGGCCGGAGAGCTGTCTCGGTCATGTCTGCGTGATTCCCGAACCCGTAGGGTTTACACACTTAAGGTTCAATGACGCTAGGGTTGTAGAGATATTAGTATGCGGTAACCCGAAAGTTGTTCGGAGTTCCGGATGAGATCCCGGACGTCACGAGGAGTTCCGGAATGGTCCGGAGGTGAATAAATGTATATAGGAAGTCTAGTTTGGGCCACCAGGAAAGTTTCGGGGGTCACCGGTATTGTACTGGGACCACCGGAAGGGTCCCGGGGGTCCACCGGGTGGGGCCACCTATCCCGAAGGGCCCCGTGGGCTGAAGAGGGAAGGGAACCAGCCCCTGGTGGGCTGGTGCTCTCCCCTTGGGCCTCCTCCTTCGCCTAGGGTTGGAAACCCTAGGGGTGGGGGCGCCCCACTTGGCTTGGGGGGCAAGTTTCCCCCCTTGCCCCCCCTTGAGATGGGATCTCTAGGGGGCCGGCGTACCCCCTAGGGCCCCTATATAAAGAGGGGGGAGGGAGGGCAGCCGCACACTAGTCGAGATCGCCGCTACTTCCACCACCACGTCATTGTGCCACTGGATCTCCATCAACCTCTCCTTCCCCTTGCTGGATCAAGAAGGAGGAGACTATAGGACCTTGAAGTATGTCTAGAGGGGGGCTGATTAGACTACTTGACCAATTAAAAACTTAACCTTTTCCCAATTTTAGAGTTTGGTAGGTTTTAGCTATTTTAGGACAAGTCAAGCAATCATCACACAATTCAAGCAAGCATGCAAAGAGTATATAGGCAGCGGAAATTAAAGCATGCAACTTGCAAGAAAGTAAAGGGAAGGGTTTGGAGGATTCAAACGCAATTGGAGACACGGATGTTTTTGGCGTGGTTCCGATATGTGGTGCTATCGTACATCCATGTTGATGGAGACTTCAACCCACGAAGGGTAACGGCTGCACGAGTCCACGGAGGGCTCCACCCACGAAGGGTCCACGAAGTAGCAACCTTGTCTATCCCACCATGGCCATCGCCCACGAAGGACTTGCCTCACTAGCGGTAGATCTTCACGAAGTAGGCGATCTCCTTGCCCTTACAAACTCCTTGGTTCAACTCCACAATCTTGTCGGAGGCTCCCAAGTGACACCTAGCCATTCTAGGAGACACCACTCTCCAAGAAGTAACAAATGGTGCGTTGATGATGAACTCCTTGCTCTTGTGCTTCAAATGATAGTCTCCCCAACACTCAACTCTCTCTCATAGGATTTGGATCTGGTGGAAAGAGGGTTTGAGTGGAAAGCAACTTGGGGAAGGCTAGAGATCAAGATTCATATGGTAGGAATGGAATATCTTGGCCTCAACACATGAGTAGGTGGTTCTCTCTCAGAAATGGTAAGTTGGAAGTGTAGGTTTAGTCTGATGGCTCTCTCCATGAATGAAGAGGAGGTGGAGGGGTATATATAGCCTCCACACAAAATCTAACCATTACACACAATTTACCAAACTCGGTGGGACCGAATTGTTAAACTCGGTCGGACCGATTAAGTAAACCTAGTGACCGTTAGTGATTTTCGGTGGGACTGACTTGCATCTCGGTGAGACCGATTCATTTAGGGTTAGGGCATAACGTAATCTCGGTAAGACCGATTACACAAACTCGGTAAGACCGATTTTGGTAATAAGCTTTCCAGAGAGTTGGTCAGGTAAACTCGGTGGGACCGATTTGCTCTTTTCGGTGATACCGAAATGTTACAAAAGGGAAACAAAGAGTTTACATTGCAATCTCGGTGGGACCGATTGTTCACTTCGGTTAGACCGAAACGTTACGAAGGGAAATAGAGAGATTGCAACCCCATCTCGGTGAGACCGAGATCCCTATCGGTAAGACCGATTTGCTTAGGGTTTGTGGCAGTGGCTATGACTTTTGGAATCGGTGGCGCCGGATAGAAAGAATCGGTGTGACCAATTTTGGCTTTAGGTTTAGGTCATTTGTGGATGTGGGAAAGTAGTTGAGGGTTTTGGAGCATATCACTAAGCACATGAAGCAAGAGGCTCATTAAGCAACACCTCATCCCTTCTTGATTGTATTGGCTTTTCCTATAGACTCAATGTGATCTTGGATCACTAAAATGTAAAATGAAGAGTCTTGAGCTTTTGAGATTGAGCCAATCCTTTGTCCTTAGTATTTTGAGGGATCCACTTTCATCATCCATGCCATGCCATTCATTGAGCTTTCCTGGAATAATAGTCTTGGAATAGCATTAGCTTAATGAGCTATATGTTGTTATGAATTACCAAAACCACCTAGGGATAGTTGCACTTTCAATCTTCCCCTTTTTGGTAATTGATGACAACATATAGATCAAAGCTTCGACAAATCATAATAAAATTTAAATAACATCGTCGCTTTGAGAAGTATGTGATAAGCAAGAGCTCCCCCTAAATTTGTGCATAGTTTTAGATTTGCTTTGGACTGCAAATGCACAATGAATTAGGCTCATGGGTTACTCTTCCATGTCACATACATCTTGGTGGAGCACTCAAAATAATAAACAATGAATACATGCACTCATCACCAAGCATAGTGAGTGATCACATAAGATAGATAGGATAATATCAAGCATGCATAAGTGTAGCTTATGATCAAACACATGATCATCAATGTCTCACAAGCATAGTAACTCAACCAAAAGCAAACAAGTTTAAACCAACAAATAAAGCAAGAGAGAACAAAAGAAACACTCTCTCTCTCGAAGCCTATGATCTATACATTTTTCTCCCCCTTTGGCAACAAATTACCAAAAAGTTCATAGAAAATGCATAGTGCTAGATCGACTCTCAGGCTTGATCTCCAGTTGGTGGTGTCCCGATAACTCCAAGGATGAAGGGTTCAGTTGATGTAGAGGGTGCTGGAGTTGATGCTGATGCTGGTTGCACTGGAGCTAAAGGGGCAGTGGCTGGTGTTGAAGTTGTTGCTCTAGTGTCTGGCACTGGCACAATAGCTGACCTTTGGGCTCTGGGCACTCTGGCAAACACATTTGTGGTAGTCTTGCCCTTCCTCTCCTGCATGTCATCCTGCAGCTGCTCCACAACTAACTGAATCTCAGTTACCTTGACATCTAGATCATAGATTTTTTGTTCCATGATTCTTTCCAGGCTCTCCTGGTTTTGAGTTAGGGTGGCCAACCCCTTCTCAATCCTTAGAGATGATGCTATCAAGTAACCAAGCTGCTCCTGTTTGGTTTTCAAGAAATAGTCAGATGCCTCCTCTTGAGTTGGCATCTTGGCAGCCTTCTCCTTCCTTGCCTTCTCCTTCCTCTCTTGAGCTTGAACTGATTGTGGATCATCTTCATTCATGACAACCTCATTGTCCTCAAAGTCTGGATAAAGTGGAAAGTGTTCCTTATCCAACTGATATTTTCCTGTGCCCATCTTTGAGTTTATCAATTCTTGAATCTGAGGGGCATATCCACAGCTCCTCTTATGATCTGCTGCAGTCCTCTTTATGGTTTCAACTATAAGGCTCATGACTTTGAATTTTCTGGCACATCAAATAAATGCAACATATTGATGGCATGCCCTCTGATCATGTTGTGGTCACCTGACTTGGGCAACAAAGTGTGCCTCAGAATCCAATTGATAGTAGGCAGCCCTGACAGCAGAAAGCGGACTGATCCAAAAGTGAAAGTCTCTAGGGCTTTGTTTGGGATCTCCTTGTACATGTGTGCCATGGTATTGTGTCCCATTTTCTTCTTGGCATATACATCTAGATCATCATCATTTTCCTTTGGGGCATTTATCAGTTTTGCCCATTCTTCTACAGTGTATTGGTACCTTGTACCTTCAGACATCCAAACAATTCTTCCATCTGGGTAAAAATGTGCTGTGGAGTAGAATTGCATGATAAGTTCATCATTCCAATTTGTGAGCTTTTGCCCAACAAAATCTGCAACTCCACAAGCAACAAAGTTGTCTTGCACTCCAGGATAGTGCTGTTCATTTTCCTTCATGTAGGTCCAGTCGACCCACCTCATATCACAAACTATGGGCTTCTTGTCCAATAAGGTTGTCTCAAAGAAGTCCTGTTGTTCCTTTGTATGGAACCTGTAATCAACAACAGTTCTTCTCCTTGTGGCACATGGATCTGCCATCCTCCATATCCTCAATCCAGAGTCTTTTCTGATGTTCATGTCCTCAGCCACATGATGGGCATCATTGTGGTCTGGTATCTTTGGCTTGAGCTTCCTTAGAACCTGTCCTTCTTCATCTTCCTCCTTAGCAACATTGGGCACTGGGGCCTTGTTCTTCTCAGCAGCTGGAATACTCCTGGTATTCCTCTTTGGTGCAGACTTGGCCTTGGGGGCAACTTTGGGTGCTTCCTTGGGCTTAGATGTTGCAGCCCCGGATTTAATAGCATCACCCATAAGCTTTGGTGCCTTTGGTGCTGGTGCAGAAAGCTCTTCCTCTTCCATCATGGAAGGTTGCCCAACAACTCTGGCCATGGTCTTCTTGACCCTTTCCTTCCTCTTCTTGCTTTCATCAGCTGGCTCTTTGGGATCATGATTTTCAGGCAGTTGAGTTGATGCTCTGGCCTTGGGCATAGGTTGCCTTCTTGCATGCCTTTTAATCTTCATGCCCGGCTTTATATCCTTTGCTGAGCCATATTCCTTCTTGAGCACCACTTTCTTGGAAGTAGCCTCATCTTCCTCATCTTTGTAATCTTCATCCTCTGAATCTGAAGTTCTTTTCCTCCTTTGCCTAGTTGCAGCCTTAGGCAAATTGCTAGGAGTACTTCTGCTCCCTTCATCTGAAGTTGAGGGACTAGTGCCCTCACTCAAGTCCATCTGCTCTTCTGACTTGTTCTGGTTGTCACTTTGATCAGACATACTGCAAAAGCTGACTGCTGACCCTGTGAAGAGTTATAGATGAGATAGAAAAGATGAGCATCACAAAATGCAGAGGTTTTAGCAAAAGAATGACTCAAAAGTTCAGTCTTAGTTTTCCACAGAAAGCATTTTGGATCCACCGATTTTCAAACTCGGTGATATCGAAGCAGTTTTGGAACCTAAACTGATGATCTCGGTTGGACCGAGTTTCAGTTTGGTGGTACCGAGACTGCTAGGGTTTCACAGAATCCTCAAATCGGTTGCACCGATTAGTAATTCTCGGTCAGACCGAGAGTCACTAGTGCAATGACATTAGCCAAATCGGTGAGACCGAGTTTTTCAACTCGGTGGGTCCGAGATGGTTTCGGCGGAAACCTAACCCTAAAAATTTGAATCACATCTAATCTATGAACTACTTTGGCTGGATAGAAGAGTTTCAATTGTGGCAACAATCAATATGAAAACAATGTGCCAGGAATTAGACGTGGATAGCACAAAGATTAAGTCCATACCCTAACTTGGCGGTGGACTTGCTACGGCGGCAACCGTGGGGTCGAAATCCATTGACGGCGGTGGAGACCAGCGACAGGAGGCTGCTGGCGACGAGGAGACGATCCGGAGACCACGATGGTAGAGCGAGCTGTTGCACGGGCGAAGGGTTTCGGAGAATTTTCCAAAATTTTGCCCGTGGCTATATATAGCTCGACCCTGTCGGTGTGACTGAGTAGAACATCTCGGTGGCACCGAGATGCATAACTGTGTTTAGTTACAGCAAATCGGTGAGACCGAAAAGTTCAAATCGGTTGCACCGAGATTGAAAACTCAGATCAACTTGATGATCTCGGTAGGACCGAAATGGAAGAACCGGTCAGACCGAGAATCACTAAGAGGTTTTGGAAGTTTAAGTCTATGATGAATCGGGGACTCCGAGTGCTCCTCACACAGAGTAGTTCGAATTTGACTTGATCAAATTTTGTGATGTAGCATGAATAGAGTTTGAGACGAGAAAAGCATAGATAGCTAAAGAAGGTTCTTAGGCATTCTTGTCCATCCACTTGGCACAAAGAAAAGAAATCCAAACAAACAAAACAACAAGTGGATGTCCTTGAATGAGTAAAATATGCACCAACATGCTCACACAATAAGATGGCAAATGAAATATGTGGCAAAGCATGCACAACCAATTCTAGCATCTATCAAGCAATTGGCAATGACTAGGTCATCTATATATGAGTATATTGACTTAGGAGTCAAATGAGAACATTTGATCATAGGTCATACTCATCGTTTAAGCTCAAGTGGGGTTACCACTTTTACATAATGCATTAATGTGTTCACACCATTAGAGTTGCTTTGACTCAATTCTTAGAGTTAAGCTCCCCCTAGATGTGAGATCCCCCCTTAGAGGGATGAACTAACCTTGGGTTTTGTCGATGATGACTTCATGTAGGTGTTGAAGATGTAGATGCTCAATGTTGATGTAGATCATTTGGAGCAAACCTTTGGAGTGAGTTGCACTTTCAACTTGTCTACATGGGTTAGTCCCACAAGGAACAAACAAGGATATCCATAGACATAGAGTGATGCACACACAAGATGATGTCCATGAAATCATTAGGTTACCTTGTCCCTTGCCTTACCAACAAGAGGGTTTGTGACTCCTTGAACTAGTGCAAGATGTGAAAGTTGATTGCACTTGTTCTTGCCAAAATGATATGAGTGAAGAATGTTGGCGGAGTCACCCTCAAGAACTCTCTAGTTCTTCTTCTTCGGGATCCACATCATCTTGATGGGAATCCTTGGAGTTGTAGTTGTACTTGATGAAGTAGAACTTGACGTAGTCTTGGGGACCCACTTGAACGAGGCTTTAGGTGCTTCTTCAAATGCATCAATCTCTTCTTGAAGTTTGTCCTTGCCTTTTGTTCTTGTGGTCTTGTGGTGGAAGATCATCTTGAGCTTGTGTCCCCTTGAAGGAAGTAGGATCATACTTCTCTTGTTGAGGAACAAACTTCGTCTTGGGGTATTGATCTTCTTCCCATTCAACTCCATTGGCATTGAACTTTCGTTCAAAACCAACACCTTGATTCTTCCGGTGCCTTCCTTGCTTGCGTACAATTTCCTCGAATTGCTTACTCCCGGCAAGGCTCTTGTAAACAACTTTCTCTATAATTCCTTTCAATAAACTATTTTCTTGCTCAAGTGTAACTTGGCTAATAGAATCATTAGTGGAATCGAGAGAACTACTAGAAGCAACAACATTGGATTTAACATTATTATTGTTACTACTAGAGGAAGTATCTTTCTTGTACTTGCTACTAGTCTTGACTTGAGGCATGTAAGTAGATAAGAGTAAACGCTTGGCAATGTAAGAAGAACTTTTCTTGCGGAGATCATCATTGATTGCCTTTAAGAACTCATGCTCTTGCTCAAGATTGAGCTTTTCAAAGCGTAACTTCTCATGAGCCCTTAAAAGTTCTCGATGATCTTCGAAGATAGTTTCATGAGCCAACTTAAGAGTGTTTAGTTCTTTAGTTAGAAGCTCAATTTTCTCCTTAACATTGTCATTCGTTTGATTAGCATGATTAATTGACGTTTCATCATAGTATTCATCACTAGAGTTGTCAACAAGTAAATCATCATCCACAAGCAAGTCATCTTCATCACTATTAAAATCAACATACTTAGGATGTGTTACCTTTGGACCTTTGGCCATGAAGCATCTTCCAATTCCTTCATTTGGTGAATCAAATATGTCGTAGGAGTTGGTTGACACAAGTGCTAGACCGGCAACACCTTCATCTTGAGTATGTTCGGAGTCGGAGTGATAGCTTCTCTCGGAGTGATTTTCGGAGTCGGAGCCGGATACCCATTCACCAACATGAGCTTGATGTCTTTGTTTTGTCTAGCTCCTTGATGACTTGTCCTTCCTTTCCGAATCCTTGCTTCTCCGTGAGGGTCTTCGTTCATAACGATCATCTCTACTCCTCCTCTCTCTTGGTGGTGATTCTTCTCTTTTGCTTCTTCTTTTTGGAGAATCTTCTCTTCTTTTGTAGGGTGTCGTACACTCATTGGAGTAGTGTCCAGGCTTCCCACAATTGTAGCAATTGCGCTCTTGACTAGAAGATCTCTTGTCATGATAAGACCTTGACTTGGAGCTTCTTTCTTTGCTTCTACTCTTGTAGAATTTGTTGAAGTTCTTCACCATTAAGCTCAATTCTTCATTGAAGGTTTGTTTCTCACTTGATGATGTGGGGGCTTCACTTGAGGCTTTGTAAGCACCACTTGACTTGTTGTGAAGTTCCTCCTTATCCTTGAGTGACATCTCATGAGCAACAATTCTTCCAATGACTTCTGTTGGCTTGAGATTTTTGTAGTTTGGCATCATTTGGATCAATGTGCACACGGTATCATACTTTCCATCCAATGCTCTTAGGATCTTCTTGATGATGAATCTATCGGTCATCTCTTCACTCCCTAAGCCGGCAATCTCATTTGTGATAAGTGCAAGCCTAGAGTACATTTCAGCGACACCTTCACCATCCTTCATTTTGAACTTGTCAAGCTGACTTTGGAGCACATCCAACTTGGATTCCTTGACGGATTCGGTACCTTCGTGCATATCAATCAAAGTATCCCAAATTTCCTTTGCATTCTCAAGATGGCCGATTTTATTGAATTCTTCGGGGCACAATCCGTTGAAGATGATATCACAGGCTTGAGCGTTGTATTGCAGCATCTTCAATTCTTCCGCATTCGCTTCACGGTTCGGTTCTCTCCCATCAAAGAATTCACCTTGCAAGCCAATACAAATAATTGCCCAAACGGCGGGGTTATGTCCGAGAATATGCATTTTCATCTTATGCTTCCAACTAGCAAAATTAGTACCATCAAAGTAAGGACCTCTACGGTGATAATTTCCCTCGCTAGACGCCATACTCTCCTAGGTTGTGAAACCAAGGCTATGACCACCAAAAGCTATGGAAATCAAAGCAAATGGAGACCAAAGCTCTAATACCACTTGTAGGACCTTGAAGTATGTCTAGAGGGGGGGTGATTAGACTACTTGACCAATTAAAAACTTAACCTTTTCCCAATTTTAGAGTTTGGCAGGTTTTAGCTATTTTAGGACAAGTCAAGCAATCATCACACAATTCAAGCAAGCATGCAAAGAGTATATAGGCAGCGGAAATTAAAGCATGCAACTTGCAAGAAAGTAAAGGGAATGGTTTGGAGGATTCAAACGCAATTGGAGACACGGATGTTTTTGGCGTGGTTCCGATAGGTGGTGCTATCGTACATCCACGTTGATGGAGACTTCAACCCACGAAGGGTAACGGCTGCGCGAGTCCACGGAGGGTCCACGAAGTAGCAACCTTGTCTATCCCACCATGGCCGTCACCCACGAAGGACTTGCCTCACTAGCGCTAGATCTTCACGAAGTAGGCGATCTCCTTGCCCTTACAAACTCCTTGGTTCAACTCCACAATCTTGTCGGAGGCTCCCAAGTGACACCTAGCCATTCTAGGAGACACCACTCTCCAAGAAGTAACAAATGGTGCGTTGATGATGAACTCCTTGCTCTTGTGCTTCAAATGATAGTCTCCCCAACACTCAACTCTCTCTCATAGGATTTGGATCTGGTGGAAAGAGGGTTTGAGTGGAAAGCAACTTGGGGAAGGCTAGAGATCAAGATTCATATGGTAGGAATGGAATATCTTGGCCTCAACACATGAGTAGGTGGTTCTCTCTCAGAAATGGTAAGTTGGAAGTGTAGGTTTAGTCTGATGGCTCTCTCCACGAATGAAGAGGAGGTGGAGGGGTATATATAGCCTCCACACAAAATCTAACCGTTACACACAATTTACCAAACTCGGTGGGACCGAATCATTAAACTCGGTCGGACCGATTAAGTAAACCTAGTGACCGTTAGTGATTTTTGGTGGGACTGACATGCATCTCGGTGAGACCGATTCGGTTAGGTTAGGGCATAACGTAATCTCGGTAAGACCGATTACACAAACTCGGTAAGACCGATTTTGGTAATAAGCTTTCCAGAGAGTTGGTCAGGTAAAGTCGGTGGGACCAATTTGCTCTTTTCGGTGAGACTGAAATGTTACAAAAGGGAAACAGAGAGTTTACATTGCAATCTCGGTGGGACCGATCGCTCACTTCGGTTAGACCGAAACGTTACGAAGGGAAACAGAGAGATTGCAGCCCCATCTCGGTGAGACCGAGATCCCTATCGGTAAGACCGATTTGCTTAGTGTTTGTGGAAGTGGCTATGACTTTTGGAATCGGTGGCGCCGGATAGAAAGAATTGGTGTGACCGATTTTGGCTTTACGTTTAGGTCATTTGTGGATGTGGGAAAGTAGTTGAGAGTTTTGGAGCATATCATTAAGCACATGAAGCAAGAGGCTCATTAAGCAACACCTCATCCCTTCTTGATAGTATTGGCTTTTCCTATAGACTCAATGTGATCTTGGATCACTAAAATGTAAAATGAAGAGTCTTGAGCTTTTGAGCTTGAGTCAATCCTTTGTCCTTAGTATTTTGAGGGATCCACTTTCATCATCCATGTCATGCCATTCATTGAGCTTTCCTGAAATAATAGTCTTGGAATAGCATTAGCTCAATGAGCTATATGTTGTTACGAATTACCAAAACCACCTAGGGATAGTTGCACTTTCAGAGACGTCTTCCCCAACCGTACGTGTGTTGAACGCGGAGGTGATGTCCGTTCAGCACTAGGATCTTCGGTGATTTGGATCATGGCGAGTACGACTCCCTCAACCCCGTTCTCTTGAACGCTTCCGCTTGCGATCTACAAGGGTATGTAGATGCACTCCTCTCTCTCGTTGCTAGATGACTCCATAGATTGATCTTGGTGAAGCGTAGAATTTTTTTGTTTTCTGCAACATTCCCCAACAGTGGCTCCACTACTGCACCAAGTTCCTCAGCTGGTCCCTCACTGCTGAAGAAAAAGGCCACTGCTGAACGAGGCCTTTGCCCAAGTCCTCGCAAGAAGCAGGTTGCCTTCCAAATCCCCTCTGATGACGATGAGGCTGATGATGAAGAACTCGCTGAAATCATCAGGGACAGGCAAGCCAGGGCCGCTAGAGCCAAAGGCAGCAATGTGACACTAATGCTGGATCCCAAGTTGATCCTTAATTTCATTGACTCATGGCACAAGGACCCCACTACACCTGTGTCGGAGATGAACCTCACTCCTGGTCAGAGTCATGTTCTGACCCACTTCATTGAGGAAGAGAAGTGGAAATATGAAGAAGGACGAAGGCTGAAGAAAGCGCAATACAAGAAACAGCGTTACCTCGAGGACAATGTCCTCACTCTCTCTCCTGATCAGCTCCTTGCCTTACAAGCTGAAATCAAGCAACTGAGTGATGATTTCAATCGGTACCATGCTGATTGGAAGGGAGCAAAGGTTCGGTTCGTAAATTTAACGAAGACTTTCTCTTCAACTGCCTCTGCTCCGGTGCATGTTGAAATTCCTCAGGCTGAAGCATCTGCCCAGCCAACTGAAGAACATGCCAGCACCGCTGATGTCAGTCAGGCTACTGAAGAAAATGAGAGTACCAGGGCTGATGACTCCATTCCAGCCACTGAAGAAATTGCCAGGGCATCCACTAGTGATGCGCCTGAGGAAAGTGAACAAGTCAGGGCAACTGCAATAGTTGCGCCTAAAGAAAATGCACCTCCCGCGCCTACACCAGCTCCTATCCTTCCATCTGCCCTAGATGTGAAGAAGACCAAGGCTGCAGAGCTTGCATCGATGAAGAAAAGGAAGGCATCAACTTCTACAGATTCTTCAGCTCCGAAGAAGATGAAGACTCTGATCAGTTCAATTGACAATCCAATTGATGTCGTTCCAATCTCCTCAATGCCATCAAAGGACCTTGTTCCTTTTGGTGAAGACTATGAGATTCCCGAGGAATCTGATGAAGAAACTCCTTCTGCTGCTTCGACAGAGCAGTTGGACGAAGAAATTGAAGTGGATAAGATCCCTTCAACCCCAGTCATTTCCTCACCTATGCCTAAGTTTACTACTGAAGAGGCAGGTGTTGAAGAAATGGAAGATGAGGATGTGGACATTGGGTGCACCACTCCTGTGCTCAATGATGACTTTTGGGAAAGTCAGCACCCCAACTCTCCGTTGTTCACTCCTCTCCAAGCTGTTCCTCAGTCCCCAGTCGCTACTGAAGTACAAGTGGAAACTGATGAACCTCGTGCAACCCCATCCGTCCATGAAGACATTCCAGCCACTAGTGCTGATGAAAATGTGAATGAAGAAGTGATGACCCAGGCTGCTGCTGACAAAGAAACTGAAATTCTTCAGCATGAGGAACCTGAGATTGTGATTCCTGGGGTGGTACTGCAGATCACTGACACCCCTCAACCCAAGCCAAAGAATCCCTTCTCCAAGAAGCCAAAATTCAAGGCTGATGATTTCTTCGGCGAGCACGTATTCTTCACGGAATTCAACCCCTATGACAATGCTCATCTTAGAAGGAAGCGTTTCTGGCCAGCTAGCCAGGCCAACTTCTATTCCTCAGTCCTCTTTGACAAGGACAAAGTCTTCGACCACGAGCACATTCCTCACGTGGACATGGAATCTATGCCTTGCTTCACGTCGGTTCTCAGTATGCTTCATGATGCAGGTCTGCTTAACTTTCGCACTGACATCGTTAACTAGAATGAAGAGCTAATTCTTCAATTCTATGCGACGCTGCATATCACTGGTGAAGCGCATGACATCAACTCCTGGGTGTTGGACTGGATGACTAAAAACGCTCATTACAAGGCACCAGCCTCTGAATTTCTTCGTGCCTTGCTAATCAGTCCTCCACCAAAAGGCGCTTGTTGTCTATATGATGAACCTGAACTCACTAACCACTATATGCAAGTGCTCATGAAGCCGCTGAAGCCAGGACAAGCTCAAAGGACCAATTTCCTCATGAAGGAATTGCTCTACGTGCCCAGAACCATATATCGCCTTCTGACGAAGACTATTAGTCCAATCAAAGGTCATGATTGATCAGATGAAGAAATTGTGGGGATGATGAAGAATATGCTCTTCAACATCATGCATGGTATTCCTATCAATTACCATGCTTTCTTCATGAGGACTCTTGCGAATGTTGCACTTTCTCCATTTGAGCTGAAGCCTTACGCGCCGTGGATTATGAGATTCCTCAGAACAAGGTCTTCACTCAATTACAAGGCTGATTGTCAGAATCACCTCAGCTACTTGCCCCCGATTAAAGTCCTAAAACGGACATATTCCTCATCTGACGGAAAGGGAAAGTCACCAGCTATTATCGATGAAGGCACTCGTCCATTGGATGGTCAGTTCCGCAAAGCTGCATCTTACTCCACCAATGATGACTCTGCCATTCATGATACTGCTGCCAATGCTCCAAAGTCAAGTCCTCAAGCTACTGCTCCTCGCGTGATGACTGACCGTGAACTGCTTATAAGTCTTCACCAAAAGGTCGATCGGAACCACAAATAGGTTAAGCGTCAGTTCGGCTCTATTCTTCACAACATGACTTCTACACATAATGCAGTGAAGAAAAACCACTACTACCTCCATGAAGTGTTTGATCGCACCTGGACTATTCTGTCATATCTATATGGTGAAGAAGATCTGAAGCAAATGGGCTTCAAGGAAGACTTTGACTGGTCTGCACCTCCTTGGTGGCCAGCTCACATTCTTCATCACGCGCCACGGACGAGCATGAAGATTTGAACGACACTACAGCAGGCCCTACAACGACTCAAGACCCTGACAACGCTGGCGCTCCTCCATCATCATGATATTATTCAGGGGCGTTAGTCCTTAGTTTCAACCCTTTTGGTCATTCGATGACAAAGGGGGAGAAATTTGAGTTAGTCTTCAAGCGGGTCTATATATGGGCGTTTTTTTGCTAAGTTACAACTCTCGTTCTTCTGATGACTTTGCTGGATCAAGTTGTAATCTTAAACTGTATGGTGGCTTGATACTTTTGTTGTGTTTCTCTGCATGCTTATTCCTCATTAATGTTAATGCACGCATGCTGAATTACACCAGTCACCATATTTCATCATGCATTTCAAATTCTTCATATTATATGTCAAATGCGTGTATAAATTACAAGATATAGGGGGGGATCTCCATGATTATACTCTTCAAGTGTGCATTGCTTCAAAAGCAAATTCCTCACGATGCACATCTTCAGGGGGAGTTCTTCTATATCTTGCAATCAAATTCCTCAATATCAGTATTTACACTTCATATGTTTATCCCCGTTGAAAACTTAACCTATATTGTCATCAATCATCAAAAAGGGGGAGATTGTAAGTGCATCTAGTGCCCCTTAGTGATTTTGGTGTATTGAAGACTTATAGGTTAAGGGACTGATGCGTTTGTGAGTGTACACATGTCTATAAGTCTATGAGGAGTTTGATATTTACAAAGAATGTCGACCCCTAAAAAATGAAGTTCTTCGACCGAAGACTTTGGATTTCTGAAGACTTTGAAAGTGAAGAAATTGGTGTGACCTTGAAGACTTGGTAATCATTCGAGGAACATGAAGCGTGAAGACTTTTGTTTTCGTAGTTTCATTTTCTCTTTCTTGAGTCATAGGAAACACCGTACTGTTAAAGGGGGTCGAGGAAATACTAAGGAAAAAATTCCATGTGATGCTCAACTCAAAATCCTACACCTACCAATCCTTTCGAGTGAAGACATTGGAAATTTCGCACAGTTCAGTCATATTCTTCAGTGACAGAGACGAAGTTCTTCTGGTCTCTGAGGAATTTGTTCTGACTGAAGAGTTAGGAATTCGCCAGTGCGGATTGCCTACAAAGTGAGGAACATGATAGCCCTGAGGAATTCAAACCTCAAATATTCCGACCGTTGCCGTGCTTCGCGCCAGCTGTCCCAAAATATCTACCCGCCTAACGGTCATATCATACAAGGGCATTTATGTCTTATCATGTCGGGCTGCTCCCTGGCTATAAATAGCCGCCCCCTACAACCACTAGTTGGTTGGCTGCTCCAAGAGAAACTGACACTTGTCATTTGAGAGCAACCCATCCTCCGAGGACTTTGAGTGAAAATCATCAAGTGAGGAAATCCCAAACCCAAACCTACAAAACCCCGAGTGATTGAGCATCACTGAAGAGATTGATCCTGCGTGGATCCGACGCTTGTTTCCTTTGAAGACTGTGCTTCTTCCAGATGGTTAGGCGTCAAGGTCTAGAGCATCCAAAAGGAATTGTGGATCGCCGAGTGACCGAGTTTGTGAAGGTTCGGAAGTCGTCTGAAGACTTACCACGAGTGATTGGGCGAGGTCTGTGTGACCTTAGCTCAAGGAGAATACGGTGAGGACTGTGTGTCCAGGACTGGGTGTCCTCGAGTTTAAATACTCAGCCGCTCCAACCAGATGTACAACTGAGACAGCAGTTGGAACTGGTCTACCAAATCATTGTCTTCACCAAGCTTACTGGTTATATTTCCTCAACTCTTTCATTTCCTCATATATGTTGTTGTCTGCCTGTTCATATCTGTTTGAAGACATTGACTGAAGACTTTCTCAATTTCCTCAGTTCTATTTTTTAGTCTGTCCGTCTTCTTCCTTGTGTTATCCTGTGTTTACGCTTTCTGTACTCTGTGCTTGTCTTCATTTCATCATGATGACTATGCTTGTGTTCTGTTATGTTCTTTTCTAAGTACTTATTCCGCTGCAAGTAGTTCTTCATTTAGGAATTTCCTCACCAGCAAATTCCTCAGTGAAGAATTCATAAAAATCGCTATCCCCCCTCTAGTCGATATAACGCACTTTCACATGGCACACATTGAAAAGTTTTTTTTCCGAGAGTACGCCAATGGCGTACCTTATCTTTATAGAAAAGAGAGAAGACAATGTACAAGAGATCAGAAGATGGAACAAGTCTTCATCTTAGTCACACACCCTTACACCCCACAAATTAGCCTATGCCTACATTCTCACAAAACGTGCTAAACCCTCCTCCACCTAAGCCAGCCGCCGTCCACTCCTTGAGCTCCTCCAAAATGGCAATGGACATACCATCCAACTGTAATTGTTGGCTAATCCTATTGAAAACTCTCGCGTTACGTTGCTTCCGGAGAGCCCAAATAGTGGCGACAACAAGGGTGTCAAAGCCACGTTTCCAACTTCTCCTAAAGGTGCGCCGACCCTCAAGCCACCAATCCAGCAAACACATCCTGAGCCTCCGGAATGCGGCCCTGCAAACCCAGCACGTTCCAGATATTGTGCCAAACTTTTCTGGCATACACGCACTGCACCAAGATGTGTTCCGCGTTGTCCTCCTCTTGGAGGCAAGTATAGCAAGCCGAAGGCAGCTCTTGCAGGCCATGTCTCGCTCCTCCATCTTAGGCACATATCGAAAAGTGACAAGCAAAATCGTTACCTGTTAATGAATGACTGTGCAAGGGACCCCCTATTGGCTTATCTTAACGCTCATGTGATACACCAGGTGATTGGGAAGGAGGGAAACATGCCGCATGAAACAGATACCAACAAATAAACTCGTAGAGCGATATCACCTTGTATATACCTAGTACACAATGAATTCCCTAGCAATACCCATTTCACGTGATGTCCCCCAATACGTTGTATTAAAGAATTGAGAAATTTATCTAATTCATCAAAAAAAATGTCGACCAACATTTATCCTATAGGCATCCATCTAGGCATGCCAACAAAGCACAATATTTAGAAAAAGAAATGATTTTTATGACATTATATCACCAAATATAGAAATAAAGAAGAAGAGATTTTTTTTAAAGAGAAACGAAAAACCCTAACAACAACTAAACCCAAAATCAGCCCATAAACCCATAAATCGGGCAAGCCAAACCCAAAATAGCGAGAAGAAAACCACCCCCGTCTCAACTCTGAAGCAAAGGAAGGGAAAGGAGCAAAGCAAACCCTCCCGTCGTCCCCCCTCCGCCGTTATATTAACCCCACCTCCGCCTCCGCCCCCCTCTCTCTCTCCCCGTCTCCGCCCCCTCCACTCAGATTCCTCCGCGCCTCCATGGACGACCTCGAGCAGGCCATCCTGCTCGCCTCCGACTCCCCCGCCGCGGCCTCCGCCTCCCCGGCTGTCCGCGAGGAGGCGCTCGCCTTCTGCGCCCGCGCCCGCGACGAGTCCCCGCCCTCCTCGCTCCTCCGCCTCTGCCTCTCCGGCCTCGCCTCCTCGCCCCACGCGCACGTCCACTTCTGGTGCCTCCAGTCCCTCCACGACGCGCTCCTCCGCCGCCGCATCGCCCTCCCCGACGACCTCGCCCTGCTCCGCTCCTCCCTCCTCTCCCTCGCCTCCGCCTCCAACGCCGCCTCCCCGCCCTTCCTCCGCAACAAGCTCGCCCAGCTCGTAGCCCTCCTCGTCCGCCTAGATTACCCGCATGTATACCCCTCCTACTTCCTCGACCTCCTCCCGCCGTCGCCGCCGCAGTCGGGCCCCACGGACATGTTCGCCCGCGTCCTCATCTCGCTGGACGACGACCTGCTCTCCCAGGACTACCCTCGCAACGCCGACGAGACCGCCGACGCCTGCAGGGTCAAGGACGCCATGCGAGCGCAGTGCGTGCCCCAGATCGCCCGCCACTGGCACGACGCTGCCGCCACTCTTGGTGCGGCCGACCCTCCCACTGCCGCCGTAGCCCTTGATGCGGCGCGCAGGTGCATCTCCTGGATCGATGTTGCGCTGGTCGCCAATGATGTGTTTGTTCCTCTTCTATTTGACATTGCCCTGTCCCCTGCAAGTGCTGCCCCTCTTGCTGCGGCGGCGGTGGGGTGTCTTTCTGCCGTGGCTGCAAAGAGGATGGATGCAAGGGCGAAGGTGGCGTTGCTCAGGTCACTGCTGTCTGCACAGCAGGGGCTTGGTAGCCCAGACAGTGGGTTAAAGATGGCATCTTTGGTGACGACTTATGCCGTGGAGGCTCTTGCCTGTTATCGCAAGCTTGGCCCTAGTGATGCCGATGGAGCTGCGGCATTGGAAATGCTCGAAGAGGTGCTACCAGCTGTATTTTCGGCAGCAGAAAGCTGCTATGAGGAGGATGTTGATTCTGGTTCCGTGCTCGAGTTCTTAGCTGGCTACGTCAGTACGATGAAGTCTCCATCTGAGAAGCAGCTGGGGCACTTGGGACGGATCTTAGAGGTGGTGCGGCAGCAAATGACATATGACCCAGTTTACAGGGTGCATCTTGATGTGCTCGACAAGATCGGGAAGGAGGAGGAGGACATGATGGCGGAGCAACGGAAGGATTTAGTGGCATTGTTCCGCAACATTTGTCGGGTAGCGCCAGCTGCCACACAGCAGTTCATAAAGGGGTTGATTGTGGCGGCGCTCTCATCCGCAGAAGCTACCGTTGAGGATGTTGAGGTCACTCTTACTCTTTTGTACCGGCTCGGGGAAGCAGTGAGTGAGGAGGAGATCCGTACTGGGTCTGGGCTGCTCGGGGAGCTTGTGCCCATGCTTCTTTCTGCAAGATTCTCGTGCCACTCGCACCGCTTAGTTGCATTGGTGTATCTTGAGACAGTTACACGCTATATCAAGTTCATGCAAGAGAATGTACAGTATGTGCCACACCTTCTTGCCGCATTCTTGGATGAGCGTGGCATACACCATCAGAATTCCCATGTGAGCCGCCGTGCGGGATACTTGTTCATGAAAGCTGTCAAATTGTTGAAGGCAAAGCTAGTGCCTTACTTGGATACCATTTTGCAGGTATTTCCTTGTCCGTTTTTTTAGATGCACACACCATCTAGTTTATTGTGCTAGATCTGAGGCTGTTTTGTTTGTGAGTTAGAGCTTGGAAGATGTCCTAGGACAATTCACTTCTATGGACTGGGTAAATAAAGAGGCAAAGCTCTCCAGCTCAGAGGATGGCAGCCAAATTTTTGAGGTGCACTGTCCATCTGTCTCTATAGCATAACTTGGCTTGCACCTAGCTGTTTATGTTCTTTAATTGGGATACTGAACTTGGACCATTGGCATAATTTCTTATTGCAGGCTGTGGGGTTGTTGATCGGTATTGAAGAGGTATCACCAGAGAAGCAGGTTCAGTGCTTGACAGCTTTGCTGAATCCTCTCTGTCATCAGGTGATTGTTTCCCTTCTGCCCAATATGATAGCTCTAGTTCTCTAAGAGAGAGGGAACTTACTGGGTTAAGTGAAAATCAATTTCAGATCGAGTCGCTTGTTATGGGTGCCAAAGCACAAGGACTCGAAGAATCATCCCCGAGAGCTACGACTCTTCTACAGATTGTTGTTGCATTGAATATGGTTACCAAGGTATGCTTTACATTTGCACCTAAGAAGAAATGATCAATAGGACATCCTGTATTCTGTGGGGTAGTATACTGAGCCATGTCTGATATTTTTTTTCCTGTTCTGGTCATATTTTCTAATATAGTTCTGATTTACTCTTGTGTTAATTTCTAGTTCTGTATATGTGTATCACATCCTTACTTAATTCGGCTGTTGTCTTTTCTAGGGCTTTAATGAACGCCTCGTGATGATAAGTAGGCCAACAATCGGTGTCATGTTAAAAAAGGTAAATTCTATCATTCTTTACTTCCATGTTTTTACTTAATCTTTTGCGTGGTGATGTTTGCTTGTTGTTAAGTATCATATGCAAGTGGCTGATGAAGAGGACATTTGCCAAGTCCTTGATTACTCTGCATCAATAAACAACATATCCATGGTCTTTGTTTTACTCTTCTTCTGATACGATATTTTCTTACTACTTTGTCTTCAGACCCTTGATGTTGTTCTACAACTCCTTGTTTCATTTCCTAATGTGAGGCCCCTGCGATCAAAGGTAAATCTGAACCTGTTTCTTTAAGATCCTCGTTAGTTCACTGTTTGGATGATTAACCACTTCAAACTTATGCAAATGTAGGTCATATCCTTTCTGCACCGCATGATTGAGATATTAGGAATATCGGTGCTTCCATGTATTCCGATCGCACTAAGACAATTGCTGGTTCATGACGAGGTATTTGTTTTTTGCTTATTTTTATTTGAATTTACTCTTCTTGGTTCTTTGCTTTGCTGTCCCTGCTGATGTGTAGTATCTGCAGCACTTAGGTTTCTTTTCTCAGTAACAGTTCCTTGTGCAGTATTTATTTGAGGGGAAAGGGTAGGAGAAGGATCCTACTGTATATATACAGAAAATATAATACAAAAACATAGAGTTGTTTATATCTGTTGAAAAGGAAATGAAATCATGCGAAACCGCAACGTAGGACTGTAGGAAGAATTCATTCTGGTCCCAAAACTTATAAGAGATCTTGGTAGTGAATATGCAATGTCCGTAAATGGATTTGTATGCTCCTCGTTTCTGGAATGGAAAAAAGACATTAAATACTTCTTCTCAGTCACTCCTGTTTCTTGGATATACTTAGCGCAAATTTCTTTCTGGTACCTGTCGAACATCATACTAGCTGCATATTATTACTTCGAGCAACATTCTGTCACTTGTGTTGAAAAAAAGGCTTCCTACAGCTAAAATTATGTTGCTCCATCTGGGCTGCTAACATCATCATTTGTTTCCATACAGGCAAAAGATATGGTGGATTTCCTTGTATTGTTAAACCAAATAATATGCAAGTTTAATTCTTCAGCAAGTGGCATACTGGAGGATGTCTTTCCTACTATTGCAAGTCGTTTGTCTGTGATACTGTCACAAGATGCCTTTTCTACTGGTCCTGCAGGCAATACCGAGGTAAAGTTAATCACATCTGTAAACAATAGCTTTATTTATTTTTATGTTTGTAGCTTCCTGTTCTTGTACTCGTCTCTGTGATCCTAGAATGGTAAACACTACCTCCATCTAAAGTTGTACTAAAGTTGAGGCACTTATTTTGGGACGGAGGGAATACTTCACTAGTGCCTTCCAGATCTATATGTATTGGATTGATAGGGATATACATGTACCACGTGAACCTCTTTGTTACCCGTGGTGTCATACATCCTTTCTTCTTTGTTTCTCTCTGATGGTGCAACTCCAGCTAACCTCTGGCAACACTATCTACTGACATCGAAAAGCTTTTCAGAACTGCCCATCTTAGTCATTATACTCGGTGGCATTACCTCCAGTGACTATATACTACTTAACTCAATATTTTTATTTTGTAAGCATTTGGATTTTGCCGTATTTGATAGTTTGTCGTGTGCTTGGGTTTGGGCTTTCGGGCAGCCCACCCTGGGGGTTCTGATCAAGGACGAGTGGTCCCCTTTGTCATTGGCCTTCACATGTTCCATTAAAGACATACGTCCCTCTGTAATTTCCGCCTCTCTTTCTTAATGAATTGGTGGCGCTCCTGCGGGTTGCTCAATTTTTTCTGCAATGATGTCGTTGTATACGTCGCCTCACCCTGTGTAGCTAGCTTTTGTCCTTGGCTAGTTTATTGCCCCCATCCTTTAATTCTGCCTACTTTCCTTATTCTGGTAGGCGTCAATTGGGTTCTATATGAATCACAGGCTTCCTTATATACTGTATTCATTTCTTACTGTTGCAGGAAATGCGTGAACTGCAAGAGCTGCAGAGGACATTATACACATTCCTCCATGGGATGGTTACACATGATTTATCTACAGTTCTCCTTGCTCCTACCGGTAGGCAGTATTTGGAAACCATAATGCAGTTGCTTCTGTTTACTTCATGCAGTCATAAAGATATACTGCTCCGGAAGGTCAGGATTCCAGTTATCTTGATTTACAATATTTCTTTTTTATTTTAGCTATTACTCCCTCTTTTTTTTCACGATGAAATATAGCTATGTTCTCCACTTTCCATTGTTCACTTACACCTTGATTATGGTTTTGTTAGGCGTGTGTGCAGATTTTTGTCAAACTTATAAAAGACTGGTGCACTACATCCAAAGCTGATGATAAGGTATTGCTGTGTTCACTTCATGTGATCTTGCGCTGTTAAGTGTCTCTCTAGTACCTGAACAGTTGTATTACTAATCAATCTCATGTGTTCCTGTTTCTTCTTTCTTGTTTCATCAGCTTCCTGGCTTCCGAGTATTCATGATTGAGAAGTTTGCTACTGGTTGCTGTTTATACAGTGTGCTTGACAAATCATTTGATTTACGTGATGCAAATACGGTAATAATTTTGCAACTTGCAATCCTTGTTTTTGCTGTGTTGAAAGTAAACCTTTACTAAGGAAAATGGCAATATAAATTTCGAATGACCACAGTTCCAAAGTAATATAAATTCAACTTGTCCAGCATGATTATTTAGTCTGTTGTCCCATAGTTCATATCAGCTTTCTTAAATATCCTGGGAATTTCACTCAAGAGAAACAAAGTCTAGTTCTATCATTATAACGGAAATTCTAAACCTTACACTTAGTGTAATATGGCTGTATGAAGCCTCTATTTCTGCAACGTTCCAGAGTAAAGAGTTGCATTTAGTTCTTATTAGCCATATGCTGTTTTTAATCCATCCAGTTTTGTAACTGAATCGAGATTACCCCACCATCTTGGGTCCTTCCCCTAGAGAGGACCGGGGTGGACGGATGTAGAGGGGATTTTGAAAACTTATTCCAAGCGATAAGTTCAAGAAAAGCATAAGGCGATGGGATGTACCCTTACATATTAAATTTATATGATTTTAGTCCTCGGCTGCACACTATATCAATTTGACCTTTGGCAGAAAAGAAAGTATATATCATCGCACATAATCTGAAGCTAATCTGTTAAGTTTTCTACTATGCAAGGGATTGTAGAACTCTTGCCTGGTCAGTTCCATTTTAACAGGGGAAAACTTTGTATTTGCCACTCTAGCTTATCCCTTGAAGGCGTGAACTGATAGATTTGTAACAACACGAAATGCTGAGTTGGCCATCCTAGACAAGTGATTTTGTTGATTCATGAGGATGATTGATAATTAGAGCGCTTGGAGTCAAAACTGAGCATGTACTAATGCAGTTCAGAAAGTAGCTGTTAATCTGGAATCAATTGTAACGTGGGTTCCACCGTTCCATAGAGCACCATTATGTTTTGTTCAATTTCAGAATTCCTTGTCGTCATTTTGCAGCACTATTGTAGTTAAAATCTACATACTGTTGCATGGTGACATTGACCAATTCTTTATGTTCAAAAGCACATGGTGATGTATTGACCAATTGGTTTATTTCTGCTAGCTTGTTGTCTTTGGTGAAATTGTGATGGCTCAGAAGGTTATGTATGAAAGGTTTGGGGAGGACTTCATTGTAAATTTTGTAGCAAAAGCTCTTCCAGAAGCTCACTGCCCACCAGAGCTAGCTGAACAGTACTACCAAAAGTTACAGGTACACTCTTATCTTGACCTTGTGTCGTTTCTGGTTCCCAATCTATATTTTTATCTATATAAATATATGGTGGATCAGAGGAAGCACCTTTATTAAGAGAAAAAGAGTAGAACCACCTTTGTTCTGAAGACTAGAAATTCCTAGAAATTCTCTCGTGATTAAGAGAAAAAGAGTAGAATCTACAGCACACACAACTTATTATGTTGGAGCCAGATTATGACTGCCGATTGATCTATGTCAACATTATATATATTACAGTAGTACAACAAATACAACTTGTACTTCACAGGCTTTAGAGTGTACAGCAAATACGACTATATTCTTAATTGTAAACATACGAGTTGTAGTACATAGCCGCAAAGTTGTGCGGGCAGTTTTACCAGTTGCTATGATAATACCAGAATAGACATCGAAGTTACTATGTGCAAACTCAAAAAGTTGAATCGCTGTTCTCAAAAAGGGGATCTGCATGTCTGTGGACTATTTTTTATACTGGACTATTGTCAGTTGGATGGATGTGCCATCAGTATGACATTTAAGTTAGGAAACTGTTATTAGTATCATCTGTTAGGAAACAAAGTGTGAGTTGTATTCACACGGTGAGTATATACTACTCCCTCTGTAAAGAAATATAAGAGCGCTTAGATCACTACTTTAGTGATCTAAGGGGCTGTTTGGATTGCTGCTGATACGTGCCTAGCCAATTTTTTGGCATTGACTGAGCCCATGACAGCTGCTTGGAAGGCAGCCAATTATTTGGCACGCCCGAGCTAAACCAATCCTTCCAGTTCAATTAACGTGTAATTTTCCTCCAACAATTGGCGAGACGTGGGCGCGCAAAGGCCTTGCCAACTTTTTGGCACGCCCATGCGTTGGCGGGGCCAACTCTGGCGAGAACCAAACAGGCCCTAAATGCTCTTATATTTCTCTGCGGAGGGAGTAGCTCTTAACTTGTGACTTCAGAGAAATGGTGGTGGATGAACCCTTGGATCTCAGGCCACAACAAATGAGAGATCACTTTCGACGATTGAACAGCAACTTTTATATCCAGATTTAAACTGGACTTGAACCTTCATATCCAGATTTCACTCCACTTTCATATCAGGAACGTCGACTTGCACTTTCAATAGTGAATTATTCACTTTCCGGAATTGGCAACTCCCTATTTCACGTATAATCGGGAGACTCATAATATCAGTGCCGTTGCCTGGGGAGACTTTTCGGCCTGTGGGTTCCATAGCTGGTGTGGTTGGAGAGGATAGTTGGGGTTAGGGTCTTAGGTATTAGGGAAACTAGAGTTTATCTACCATTTCCTTGAATCCCCGGTGTGCCAGTTTGTATCCAGTTAGAGTTGGTTCCACACAGCTCTAGTTGGAGGCTTTAGTCATCTTTTGTTTGCCCTATTGTTTTGGGAAGGTTGTTTAATTGAGACTTGAAAGTAACATTGATTAGTCGATGACTCCCATCTTTTCTTTGTCCTATTACTCTCTTGAGGGTTGTTTCTTTGTAAGGTGGAATAATTATAGATGCTGTCATGATTCATAAAATACCTGATCTTATTTGTAGCATATTAAAGTCTTCACTCTGTAATAGAATATTTCCCGTTGTAATCAAAGTAGTTTTTTTTTCTTCAACAGGGAAATGACGTAAAGGCATTCAGGTCATTTTATCAATCACTTATCGAGAAAATAAGACAACAGCAGAATGGGAGTCTTGTGTTCAGATAGCATCATTCCATTCATTTTCAATCTGTTTGCCAGAAGACTCCTCAGCTGTATGAGTATAGGTAGTTATTTCTGACTTGTTTACGTTTTTTTTTTCTATCTATTTTGCTGCTATTATTTCATTCCTATTTTTTGTTTAATTCATTAAAATTTGCAGGGTAGTTGTATCAGTGATGTATATAAAGCTACCATTTCTGAGATTAGAAGGTATTGTCTTGCCATTCACATAGTTATTGGTTCCAATCTATTATTATCTTGCTATGTACTGTATGTTCCATCTTTTTTATTCTTATTAAAAACTGTGCATCTTATCGGTCAATTCTTCTATTCTTCCATTCTGATGGCTTAACGAACCTATAGAGGTCTGTAAGAGCGGATGTCCTGAATGCATTTATCATGAACTCCATAAACATGTCTTCACCATAGCAGTAATGTGATGCATCCTTTTGATCTTTTGGTGGTAGTCTGTTTAAAGTTTTCATTATTTCTGTTTGCATTTTTGATAAACTAAATGTTTATACGTACTTTCATCCACCATTCCACATTTTAGTTGTGTGTTATCTGCATACAGTTTGAACTGGCCTTTTGTATGCTTGCAGATGTATACTGCGGGAACATTTTTACAGACTATATGGCTGCCGTGGCGAAGTTGACTGTTCACCGCATGTCATCGGATGCAGGGAAGTATAACCCAAGAGTTTGTCATGAGAGAAAAAAATTACAGGGTTCCATTTATTCGTTTGGAGACTTCTCCCCAAAGTGAATTGGTTGTTTGTTCTCCTACCCGGGCTTGAAATTTTGTAAGGCAATCGCAGTGAGCTAAATAGCCGGGATAGAAAGAGTTGTGTGCGTGTGGGCCGTGTTTTTCCTGACAGAAAGTTGTCGCACCGCCTGTTGTCGTGTACCAAATTTTGTCGAGCTGCTGTGGTTGGTTTCCATCCCCATTTAGTTAGCTGGGGGTGCTGTACAGACTCTATAATGTTCACCTTCTTATTCGTCCGTCCGATCTAGTGACCGCAGTGGTATCACTCTGGTGGTACGCAAGGTTTGAGCTGCTGGATGTCTTCTCATCTCGAAGCGTGCAAATTAGAAAATTTTCCTCGCCTTGTTCCACCTGTCCTTTTTGAAGTTTCTTCCTTGTTCTGCCTATCCCTTTTTGGATTTTGGATCTTCGAAACAAAGAAACCGCATGGTTTTATTCTGGGTCTTTGAAATAGAAGACTGCATTGTGGTCTCCTTCCCTGTCTTTGTCGAGTTACATCACTGTTAGGCAGAGTGCGTGTGTGTGTATGGCTGGGATGGGATTGGGAAAGCCGACAAGAGGTTGGCATGGTCCGAGTCTCCGTTCTTCTGGTCTTTGGGAAGGGAGTGGCCGGGAACAGAAATCCGTGCTGGAGACGGCTCTGGCCTGCTTTTATCATGTGCAACTATTTGATTGCGCACAGTGGTCCATATGATTGTTGCCTCAACAGTATTAGATCTGACAATCTTTTATCGACCATCGTGTGGAGCGTTGGCAGCTCAATGTAGCGTCCATAGGGTTCTCTTCCGCCTCCCTTGCTTCCCCCCTCTCGCCTTTCTTCCTCCTCCGCAGTGCCGGTCTTGCTTGTTCCCCCTTGGGGGGCCGCCGTGCTCAGATGGCTGCGCCATGCTAAGTTCATCATCTGAATTCCTGGAATATATAGAAGGAGAACTTTGGCGGGTGGCGGGTGATTTATCCGGCTAATGGAATATGTATTTAGAATTCTTTTCAGTCAGGGCAGCTCTCAAAGGCACGAGAGATAAGGAAAACTGAAAAGCTTCTCAAACCAGAGTAGGAATTTTGGAAATATTATTAGGGTTCCATGTCAAAATAGAGAGAAAGATGCTTTCCCTACATGTTGCTCCTAATCCTATGGTGGCTGTCAGACTCAGCGGTCTGAGGTCGCGTTCTTATCAGACTCTGGAAAGTCAGTCGTTGCAAACTCATGTTTATGTGGTACAGCTAGAAAGGGGTCCTCCCCGGAGGAAAATGCCAATCAGACATGGGACCGTTCCAAAGTGCTACAACAGAGCTAGTACGTACCAATCAGGGCATATATATATGTGCCAAAGTAGCTGAAAAATCATGCCTGAAACAAAGAAGCATTCACCAAGATGAACTGGCCCCAACTCTTTTCTTTTTGCGGGAAAAACTGGCCCCAGCTCCCCGCCTTTTGTGTCCACTCGTCCCGTTGCACTCAAAGGATTTCTATGAATTCGGAGAATTAAAATCTCTATGAATTTTCTCCAACACGTGTTGTTTGATATCGCGAGATTGAGTAGTCTATATTTTCATAGGAAAATATCCATGGATGACTCCTATCTCATGAAAATATTCCTTTGCTTTTTTTTTTTGCGACGGAATCGATGTATATTCAATCTGGACATGACATTGCAATCCTAAGTTTCTCCTAGTTATGTGTGTTTGGAATCCTGCAAATCATAGAGGCTCAACTCTCCTTTACTATTTGAGCAGACATTCGAATATTTGCAAACGACATAAGTTAACTAATTCTTCAGTCTCAGTCAACTGAGATTTAACTAATTCTTAGCCAACTTCACAATTTTGTTCATACAAATCTTTTAAAATGCCCACCTTGCGATAAAAAACGGTCCATCTGTTAAAAAAAAAGGCAGAACTGTAATGTTTGTTTTCAATGCTCAGGAAAATCAGCAAGTCTGGACAACATAAGAAATAGCACTTTTTGCCTCTCCGTCGTGAGAAGAATCCAAGTTACACAACGATTTTGGACGTCTATTTTTACAATGTGTAGTGTTAAGCCGGTTTACTAGGCTTTTTCATGTATGTTCTCATCAAAGTACTTCGGACACTTACGGCACCGCAATAATGGACACTTGTGCTAAAAGGCAGTTGGGTGGGCACACTGAAAAGGATAAAACTCGCTAACAGTTGTGGAACTGTAGATTGGAGTGCGGAGCTAACTGTCTTTTCTAATGTTCACAGTGGAGTTGCCTGACTCCTGAGCCCTCTCAACGCACGTACCATAATGAGGTTGTTGATCTGCAACACTGTATCATGTTTGCTGATCTGATGCAGGCTACGAAGGCGAGGCATTGACATGGCGAGTTTCTGCTAATAATTAATGACTATTAGTATATGCTAAAGAATGTTGCTAATGGAGTTAGGTTGATTGGACACTTACACTAAAATACAGGCATAATGCCCCTGCTTTTCAGGCAACGAAAAAGAGGAATCAATCATGATTGATTAAATCCATATAGTATAATTAGGATTATTCCATCCCTTTTTAGTTAGCGTGTATATGCGCATACAATACTTTTCCACCCCCGTCCAAATGTCAAGCAATCGGTCGGTCCATTGAAGAAGTCCGTATGACGTATTGACGTACACCCACAGAGATACATGCGTATCTCCAAAGATACCGAAGAATCACCAACAAACATATCCTAGCCTCGTGTATGTCTACCACATTAATTAAAAAAGAACTCCGATCACCGGGAATAAATTTGTGCCCATGCCAGGGAGCAAGCATGAGCCGGCACCTACCACTTTGGGTTTGAGCCGAGTGAATTGCAAGAAACCACCACATTTGGGGCTTATCTTGCAGAAAACAACCTGGTCGCTAATCATTTGCAAAAGCCACCACGGATTCAGTAAAAGTGTTGCAGATTGCACTGAACATGTAATTTGGCGCGGTTGAGGGCGTTTTCGACAAGTGGGACCCGGTTGTAAGGATCTGACTCAGCAAACAATTAACACAGACACCCCTATATCTAACAAAGAAAAGCAATCAACCCCTCCCCTGTGGAGCAGCGCGAGCTCGACCAACACGGCGACGCCCTGACCCTGCTGACCATCGGGATGCCATGGCAGGGAGCGTGAGCCCCGGCAGGGCGGACATGGAGACAAGGAGGAGGTGGAGCAGGCAGGAGATGGACATGAGCGAGCAGTCCAGCGCGGCGTGCGTGCCCCCGAGCGTGTGCGGTGGTGGACGGTGACGGCGAGCAGGTCGGCGCGCCCGCGGCACAGCCCCACGGCCTCCTGCTCGGCGTGCCCGCGGCACAGCCCCTTGCCGCCGGTAGCGTGACCTGGACGGCGAGCAACGGGACCGACAGCCTGCCCACCTCACGCTCCTGGCACGAGCCTGCTCCGGAATGTGCCGCCCAGTATGAACGGCGCTGACGGTTCCCCGCTGTCGTTGACGACGGCGACCGACACCACCTGCGAGTCCAGCGGTTCCGCCTCCCGGGACACGAGGATGGGCCGCGGCACGCAGGAGCTCGTCCTCGCCGGAGTTCGGAGCAGTTGAGTGGCGCGTCTGGGTCGTAGGTCCACCAGGTGGAGTTGTTGTTGCCCGCGGGCACGGCGGCCTCGTCCGCGGCATCGCGCTGCGCGGCGACCCGGAGCAACACGACGGCCAGGGCGTGATCACAGCGGCTCAGATGCGTGTTGGCTGCTCAGGCCTGCACGGCGGCCCGGACGCAGAGACGCGCGATGGTGGCCACCACGCGGCGGTGAAAGCGCACGGCGGACGGCAGGGCCAGGACGGACCGTGCAGTGCTTGTCGGTGGCCTCCATCCCGCCGGCGCCGCCCGTCGTCGGAGAAGAAAGACCCCGGGGCGCGCTCAGTTCCGTGACCGCCCTCCTCGCTCCACCTCCTCCTCGTCTCCGCGACCGCCCGGTCGGCAGGCGTCTTCCGGCGGCGGCGACGGGAGCCGTGCTCTGCTGGGCATGGTCCAGGGGGCTGATTGCTTTTTTAAAAGTCTACTAGGGGTTTGTGTGTGATTATTTTGCCAAGTCAGCTCCTTACAGTTCGGCCCCACATGCCAGAAAGTGATTAAATGGGCTAAATTACCTGTTCAGTGCTTTTTGCAACACTTTTACTGAATTCGCGGTGGCTTTTGCAAATGATTAGCGACTAGATGGTTTTCTGCAAGATAAGCCCCAAATGTGGTGGTTTTTTGCAATTCACTCGTTTGAGCCATGCATGTCAAGAACCCTAGCGGCAAGGTGGCATGTAGCCTTTCAACCCCTTTGTAATCATCTCCTCGCCGATCAACTTAATTAATCAGGAGGAAGCGTGCGTGCATGCATGCATCTAGAACACTTTCTTGTGCGGCAGAATATGATCCATCCATCCATGACCATCCTCCATCCATCAGGTGCGAGATGCCATCAGAGCCATAAAATCATGCTTATATCTTTGGGCTGTGGTTGTACCTTCCGATGGGAGTAGTGTTTATCTATCTATCTTCCAAACGCAGGAAGCTGGCTGGTTAGTTAACCAGGGAAGCCAAGCTAGCGAGAATTGCAGAGGAAGGATCATGTGAGTTATAAGATATGTGGCGATGAAAGCTGCACATAGTTACATACTACATGTCGTAATGTAGCAGCTGGTAGGGAGTCCCGTGACGCCTGAGCCTCCGATCCGATCCTCTTCTCCTCCTCCTCTCCTCATGGAGGGAGACGGCGGACCTACCGCGTATCCCTCGAAGCTATCCTGTCGCTTACTTTTCGTAGCTAGGGTTGATTGTAGTACACTGAGTACGTGTTCATGAGAGTTTCTAGAACTTGTACTGCCGGACTAATTTGCTCAAGTTATCTTCAGGTTTACTGCTCACACGAGGAGAGATTAATTAATTAGTTGCTCTCAGTCGGGTTGCTCATGATCTGTCAGATACAGGTCGCCATCAGTATCTGCACACAGGAAATTTTGATTAGTACTAGTACTATAAAATACGTAGTTGCTTGCATCTGCTCGCGGCATAAGTAAGAGAAGGCGACGACAGCGCGGGTTCCTTGCTGAGACCGAGGACGAAGAATTAACGGCCTCTCTCTTCTCTTCTCCCATGTGTGCAGCGAGTTCACTTGGTATACCAACTTACGGCACCGGAGAGGAGACACACGTACTCAAAGTCTCGAACGCAATCGATCGCTCCATGTAGTCTTGGATCTTAATTTATCACGTGATGCCGTGACGTGCATGCCTAGCTGGTTTGTCTGTTTTTCAAACTGCCGTAACTAACACAGATAGATCGATCGATCGATCATAATATTTTATGTGTACGCACCGCAGGAGAGAAGTCAAAAGGGTGCAAGGATTGTTTCTCCGCAGGCACGCATCGCGTGCATGAGCGTTTTGACCATGTATCACTGCCCCACTCGATCGCTCTTCCCTGCCACACGCCATGAAGAAGTAGAAAAAGGACAGCAAGATCGACATTATATATACACACATATCGATCATACTGTGAGCGAGACCCGTACGAGAGAAAATTAGTGCACACGCAGATCCTACGACGGGGGTTTAGTCAGAGCAGAAGTTGGTGCAGGTGATATATGGACGACATGGGCGCGCAACCGTCGTCTCGACGCTTTTGAATTTGCGCGGTCGGCGACGTATCATGTATGCGCATTTCTCTTTCATTCACAGCGTACATGTACGACTTTGCGTTTTTTTGCAAGACAAGACGGGGGTGCGGTGCTAGCTTCGCGGAAACATACACGCATGCAGTGCATGTTGACTATGTGTGTCAGTGGTATTAGCGTCGTTGCAGATTGCGCATACAGTGTACCAAACCGAACGACCTATCAACCCCGAGCTTTGCTACACGCACGGGCTCATGAGCACGGGCTTTTACGGGAAAGCCTAGCTGGGACCTTTTAATTGGAGTAAATCATGATGAGGGGGCCACACCCCCTGAAAATCAGGGGGTAAAGATTAACGGAAATGTTAACGCCCACATCCACATCGCCCACATGTCCCCATCACCACTCATTTTGCCACGTATGAATAGATGACATCAGCATATTTTTTTTTGGTTTTCGGCTTAAAAATGTTGTATCTCCTAAATAAAAAAGCGAACTAAAAATCCGTTTTCACCATTAAATCCGTCTCGACGAGATCTTCAAAACTAGATCCCATGTTGATATGTTTCGACAAAAAAATTTTTTTTGCCAGAAGTTGCCACGATGTTTACACTGCAGTTGCCATAGGGCTTAAACTAAAGTTGCCATGTGGCAATTTTAGTTTGTAGATCATGACAATTTTAGTATTTTGATGATGGCAACTCCAGTACTTTGACCATGAAAATTATTTTTTGTATGAACCATGACAATTTTACGTGCATGTATCATGGCAATTTTAGTTTATGGTTCATGGCAAGTCTAGTTTCTTAATTCCCCGTTTTATAAATGTCAAAATTTACTTTTAAATGTAGAAGAAAATAGCTGAAACATATCATGGCAACTTAAGTGTAAACATCATGGCAATTCATATGCAATAGACACGGCAACTTTTAATCCAATTTTTTTCATCAAAACATATCAACACGGGATCTAGTTTCGAAGATCTCATCGTGAGGGATTTAATGGTGAAAACGGATTTTCAATCGGATTTTTCGTTTAAGAGATAAAACATTTTAAAAATTGAAAATCTAAAAAGATTCCTGCATGCATGCATGCGATGACGTGGCAATCTGTTTACATTAAAGACATGTGGCGCGTCTCTCTTCCTGCCACACGTGTGGCAGTTAGCGCGACCCAAGATTAATTAATGCAACAGACCCTGTAATAGGCCTGTAAAAGTTCGTTGGTATAGAATTTTCAAGCTCAAGGCCCCAAGGCCCCAACAACGGCGTAGTTTCTACTGGTCGACGTCGTCGTCCGTTTGAGACCGGGTTACCTGCTTGCTCGGGCATCTCTCACTCTCAGCCAGTACTTACATCGACCTTCATGAGACATGACCACCAGTTCCTGATCACGTACTAGATTGTGCGTGACGAAACTAAGCCGTAAACCATCAATTCCTCCAACCAATAATAATCTGAACGTGTGCGGCAAGACACGTTGCACACCATTCGTCCCCAGTCCCTCTCCGTGCCAATTCCTTCTTTTTTTATTGATCGATCCATCGATCTCAGCGCATCAGATCATCATCGCAAAAGAGAGCTAGCACACCGGAGAAGCAGCCTCTTCATCACCCTCTGAACTCCGTCTCTAGAAGAAAAGGAAGGCGCAGCAGCTAGCGTGCTGGATCCGGATGTGTGAATGGACCCCGGTCGATAGGCAAAGCAAAACGACGACGACGCACGCGGCTTGTATGCTACTGTTTGTTTGGTTGGGTAACTGTCTCGAGGAGAAAGAAAGAAAAAAAATCCAAAGCGACGCCCACGATGGTATCTACTCCCTTCCAAAATACGGTATAAGATTATTTTTTACACTAGCGGTCAAATGATCTTGTATTTTATAACGGAGGGAGTATCTGGTGGCACTCCACTGCGTTGCGTTGCGTTGCATTGCATGCATGGCCACACTCGCCGAAAGGAGCAAGAGAGGCTCTGCGTGCCGTTTTCCTTGGCTGGAAAAAGTCAAGCACGTACGAATATATCATAGCCGTATGGACGTGGTACGAAAAGAATGAGACGAGCATTTTCGGCGCGCGCACCTGGTGGCTGGCTTAGCTTTTCTCTGCGCTCAGAGCTAGCACGGTCGACACTCGGGCGCGTACGTCGGTCCACGCCGATCAAACACATTGGAATTAGAAGAAGAAAAAGGATGAGACGAGAAAATCACATAATTACGGACACACATATCATGATGCTGCGAGACCCGTACGTACGTACTTACGCAGATCCTACGGGGTATTCGCTGCTCTGGGTTTGGTGCAGGTGATACATGGGCATGGACGCGCATCGCCTCGATGCTTTTTGAGTTTGCGCGGTCGATGATGTACGCGCCTTCCCTAGCTTTCAGAGCGTATATGTACGACTTTGCACTTCTGCAACAGGGCGGGGTGCGCTTCGCGGAAATCGTTTCAGATTACACGTAGTACAGTAGTGGTACTATATATCGAACCAAACGACCTATCAACCCCCAACACAGGCGCAGTTTCTACCGGCCGGTCGACGTCGTGGTTCGGTTGACACTGCACAAAAAAGGTGTTGCCTGCGGCTGCAGGTAGGCAGGAAGGGATCAAGGGAGCATGCTTGCTTGCGCGGGCATTTCTCGGCCACTTATCAACCTTGCATGACCAGTTCCTGGCTACTACGTGCTAGATTGTGCGTGACGAAAGTAAACTGAAAACCACCACCCTAATCAATCGATCCGAACGTGTGCGCCAAGACACCGCCCCTCTCCGTGCCCATGCATTCTTCGTGCACCAATAATTCTGGCGCCGCATCGACCGACCGACCGATCGATCGATCGATCGGTCTCGGGACATCACATCATCTTCGCAACAGAGAGCACGGGAGAAGCCTCTTCATCACCCTCTGATCTCTCTCTGACATCTCTCTAGAAGAAAAGGAAGGCGCAGCTAGCTAGCGTACCGGATCTGGATGGATGTCGGAATGGACCCCGATCGCTAGGCGAAAAAACGACGACGCGCGCGGCGTGTGTGGTACTGTACGTCTGGTTGAGCAACTATCTCGAGGCGAAAGAGACGACCCAAAGCGACGCGGCGAGGGTATCTCTGTCTATCTGGGGGCACTCCACTCGCTCCGCTGCGTCGCGTTGCATGCATGGTGCAGGGGCCACTCGCCGAAAGGAGAAGAGGGATGGACCGGGCCGTTTTCCTTGGCTGGAAGTCAAGCACGTATGTACGTATGTCCTGGCCGTATGGACGTACGAAAAGAATGATACAATGCCTTTCGGACGTGTGTACCCAGTGGCTTAGCTTTTCTTGCCGCTCCGAGCGAGCTAGCACGGGTAGGTTAGGAGCGCTAAGCAAACACAATCGTTTTCCTCCTGTCCCTGACGCTGGAACCCTAGCCGCCGCCAGGAGACCAATCTTCCAGCGCCGTCCTCCGGCGGCTCCCCTCCGCCGGCCATCTCGGTCGTCAGTGGTGAGGGGGCCCGCCGGATCCACACGTGTGGATCGTTTTTACTCTCTCGTAGTTTAGATTTTTAGGCTGTTCATTGTCTTCGTTTCGGCGGCAACGATGACAGCGCTGAATAAAGATTCTTTGGATCCTTCCTTGACAAGGTCATCGGTCCTATGGTTGGGGATGTATTTGGAAACCAGTCTGTTCAAGCAAGGATGGCGTGGCGGCGGCGGCATCCTCATGGTGGACATGTGTCCTCGGGCTCCGCCGTTGCGACGGCGTTTGCTCCAGCGTCGACGCGGAGCTTGGGAGGTAGTCTAGGAGCGGATGCAGATTGTGGTCTGCATCGACGACATCTGGAAGACGGAACATGTGCTGGGTTCGTGGATGGCAGGTATGGTTTTCTTCTGCGACGTCTTAGTCGCGGTGGGTGCCAGATCTGGAGTTCGATCGCATGTCCGGGGTGTTGCCCCGGTCTGATTCGTTCAACGGTAAGGGCTTCACTTTTGGTGAGCCACCTTGGAGGTCCGCAAAGCTGCATATCAGCGATGGAGCCGCATCGAGCTCGGATGAGGAGGTGATCCATCATTCTTTTCTTCGGTGGCTGCTGTCGTGGTGCCGGAGGCAGGTGATGGGCGTTGGTGTCAAGCTCAGAGATGTTCTGCTAGCTTTTCAGTTTTGTCATGTCGGTCCTTACGTGACTTGTACTTTAATCTTTATGATATGAATGGGACACGTATTATCATGCAAAAAAAGCGAGCTAGCACGGCCGACGTTACTGTGGGCTGTGGCTGGGACGCGTCGGCGCGTGGGTGTGGATGGCATGCATCGGCTCGTGTGCGCGCGCCGACTAAAACACGCCATAGCTACTGACCACTGGTCCTGGTTCTCGATCGGGTAGGAATCACGCACCGCGTGTGAGCTAGCTAGCTACACGGCCGAAGCTCCAAAGCGAAGTGCCACTAGGCTAGGGGCGGTACGGCGTGGCCATCGGAGATGGGACTTGATCGGTTGCTTAATTTGGACCGATGGCGACGGAATTCGGACATATCTGACGGGTGAAATGAAATGATCCAGTGGTACGTACGTGGGACAGGGCCATGTGTGCGTGCGTGGGGGCCAATGGCCAATGCCCGTAGCAAGCATGACACGTAATTTCTTCAGCCAAGACTTGCCGGAAACAGCACACTGTTCAGCATTTTTTCCTGAAATTTTATAACGTCATTTTTAGCTACAGCTCCACCAACTCTCGGAGCGGACTTGGGGAGCGGAGAGTCTCCGAAGAGTCACTAAGGAGAAGTAAGAGGTTCAAGACAAAGCCACAAGGTGGCGAAACAAAACAACTACTATTTTTTTAGTAAAAGAGGTTTCCCTTGCCTTATTTTTCTTTTTTGAAAAGATCCGATATGTTATAAAGATTTAGTGGAAGTACAAAACACTTCAAACATAATAAAACTTACATCGAGGGCTATGGACCACCGAACGACCATTGCTGCCGTCAGAACGAAACGGTGACGCGCCGCTGTCGCCGCTCCCATACCGGACTCGCCTGACCTTATCGATGATAACTGGAAAGTCTTTGTGCACGTGCCCCAACTTTTATTACAACCAAGGGAAACATGCAAATGTTTCACACAACTCTCGGCTGCAACCAAGGTAACCGCAACAGACTTATCATAGCGACAAGTTTGCAAGTCGTAGGCTTAAGAGAGGAATACAAAATCTCAGCGAAAATGTAATCCTAACTATAGCCTAGAAGAAGACTCCTGCCAAGCAATCCTAAGAATTACTCCTCGCCGATGATCGAGCGGTCTTAGGCATTTAAGTAGTGGAGTAACTTGGGCAACTGAACACAAAATCTTCCACTAATAAACCAGAGAACCGACCAAACCCAGGATGCATTTCACACTTCACCATTTTCACCCCTGAAACACAAAATCTGTTGGGGAACGTAGCAATAATTCAGAAATTTCCTACGTATCACCAAGATCAATCTAGGAGATTCTAGCAACGAGAGAGAGAGAAGGAGTGCATCTTCATACCTTTTTGAAGATCGCTAAGCGGAAGCGTTACAAGAACACGGATGATAGAGTCGTACTCGCGGCGATTCAAATCGCGGAAGATCCGATCTAGCGCCGAATGGACGACGCCTCCGCGTTCAACACATGTACAGCCCGGGGACATCTCCTCCTTCTTGATCCAGCAAGGGGAGAGGAGAAGTTGAGGGAGAGCTCCGGTAGCACGACGGCGTGGTGGTGGAGCTCGTGGTATTTCTGCAGGGCTTCGCCAAGCTCTACGGAGGATGTGTTGGGAAGGGATGGGTTGCGCCAGGGGAAGGGGTGCGGCAGCCCTCCCACCCCCACTATTTATAGGGGAAGGGGAAAGGGGCCCGGCCCCCTTAGATCCCATCTAGGGGGGGGGGGGGCAAGGGGGGAGCTTGCCCCCCAAGTTTGGTGGGGGGAGCCCCCACCCCTTAGGGTTTTCAACCCTAGGAGCCTTGGCCCTTGGGGGGGGGGGCACACCAGCCCACTAGGGGGCTGGTTCCCACCCTTGTTCAGCCCATTGAGTCCCCCGGGGCAGGTGGCCCCACCCGATGGACCCGGTACAATACCGATAACCCTAAAACCATTCCGGTGAGTGAAACTGGACTTCCCATATATAAATCTTTACCTCCGGACCATTTCGGAACACCTCTTGACGTCCGGGATCTCATCCGGGACTCCGAACATCCTTCGGTAACCACATACTATTTCCCATAACAACTCTAGCGTCACTGAACCTTATGTGTGTAGACCCTATGGGGTCGAGAACCATGCAGACATGACCGAGACATCTCTTCGGCCAATAACCAACAACGGCATCTGGATACCCATGTTGGCTCCCACATGTTCCACGATGATATCATCGATGAACCGTGATGTCGGGGATTCAATCAATCCGTATACAATTCCCTTTGTCCACCGGTATGTTACTTGCCCGAGATTCAATCGTGGGTATCCCAATACCTCGTTCAATCTCGTTACCGGCAAGTTTCTTTACTCGTTCCGTAACGCATGATCCCGTGACTAACTCCTTAGTCACATTGAGCTCATTATGATGATGCATTACCGAGTGGGCCCAGAGATACCTCTCTGTCATACGGAGTGACAAATCCCAGTCTCGATTCGTGCCAACTCAACAGACACTTTCGGACATACCTGTAATGTACCTTTATAGCCACCCAGTTACGTTGTGACGTTTGGCACACCCAAAGCATTCCTACGGTATCCGGGAGTTGCACAATCTCATGGTCTAAGGAAATGATACTTGACATTTAGAAAAGCTCTTAGTAAACGAACTACACGATCTTATGCTATGCTTAGGATTGGGTCTCGTCCATCACATCATTCTCCTAATGATGTGATCCCGTTATCAATGACATCCAATGTCCATGGTCAGGAAACCACAACCATCTATTGATCAACGAGCTAGTCAACTAGAGGCTTACTAGGGACATATTACGGTCTATGTATTCACACATGCATTACGGTTTCCAGTCAATACAATTATAGCATGAACAACAGACAATTATCATGAACAAGGAAATATAATAATAACCATTTTATTATTGCCTCTAGGGCATATTTCCAACAGTCTCCCACTTGCACTAGAGTCAATAATCTAGTTACATTGTGATGAATCGAACACCCATAGAGTTCTGGTGTTGATCATGTTTTGCTCGTGGAAGAGGTTTAGTCAACGGATCTGCGTCATTTAGATCCGTATGCACTTTACAAATATCTATGTCTCCATCTTGAACATTTTCATGAATGGAGTTGAAGCGATGCTTGATATGCCTTGTCTTCTTGTGAAACCTGGGCTCCTTGTCAAGGGCTATCCAGTGTTGTCATAGAAGAGAGTCATTGGGCCCAACGCATTGGGAATAACTCCTAGGTCGGTAATGAACTCCTTCATCCAGATTGCTTTATGTGCTGGCTCCGAGGCTGCCATGTACTCCGCTTCACACGTAGATCCCGCCACGACGCTTTGCTTGCAACTGCACCACCCGAATGCCCCACCATCCAAAATGTACACGTATCCGGTTTGTGACTTGGAGTCATCCAGATCTGTGTCGAAGCTAGCATCGACGTAACCCTTTACGACGAGCTCTTCGTCACCTCCATAAACGAGAAACATATCCTTAGTCCTTTTCAGGTACTTCAGGATATTCTTGACTGTTGTCCAGTGTTCCATGCTGGGATTACTTTGGTACCTCCCTACAAAACTTACGGCAAGGTTCACATCAGGTCTGGTACACAGCATGGCATACAGAATAGACCCTATGGCTGAGGCATAGGGGATGACACTCATCTTTTCTCTATCTTCTGTCGAGGTCGGGCATTGAGCCATGCTCAATTTCACACCTTGCAATACAGGCAAGAACCCCTTATTGGACTTATCCATATTGAACTTCTTCAATATCTTATCAAGGTATGTGCTTTGTGAAAGACCGATGAGGTGTCTCGATCTATCTCTATAGATCTAGATGCCTAATATGTAAGCAGCTTCTCCAATGTCCTTCATTGAAAAACACTTATTCAAGTAGGCCTTTATGCTTTCCAAAAGTTCTATATCATTTCCCATCAATAGTATGTCATCCACATATAATATGAGAAATGCTACAGAGCTCCCACTCACTTTCTTGTAAACACAGACTTCTCCATAAGTCTGCATAAACCCAAATGCTTTGATCATCTCATTAAAGCGAATGTTCTAACTCCGAGATGCTTGCACCAGCCCATAGATGGAGCGCTAGAGCTTGCACACCTTGTCAGCATTCTTAGGATCTACAAAACCTTCCGGATGCATCATATACAATTCTTCCTTAAGGAAACCGTTAAGGAATGCCGTTTTGACGTCCATTTGCCATATCTCATAATCTTAGAATGCGTCAACTGCTAACATGATTCAGACGGACTTCAGCTTCACTACGGGTGAGAAGGTCTCATCGTAGTCAACCCCTTGAACTTGTCGATAACCCTTAGCGACAAGCCGCGCCTTATAGACGGTCACATTACCATCCACGTTACTCTTCTTCTTAAAGATCCATCTATTTTCTATGGCTTGCCAATCATCGGGCAAGCCTGTCAAAGTCCATACTTTCTTTGCATACATGGATCCTATCTCGGATTTCATGGCTTCAAGCCATTTGTTCGAATCCGGGCCAGTCATCGCTTCTTCATAGTTCGAAGGTTCACCATTGTCTAACAACATGATTTGTAGGACAGGGTTGCCATACCATTCTGGTGTGGAACGTGTCCTTGTGGACCTACGAAGTTCAATAGTAACTTGATCTGAAGTTTCATGATCATCATCATTAACTTCCTCTCTAGTCGATGCAGGCACCACAGAAACATCTTCCTGAGCTGCGCTACTTTCCGGTTCAAGAGGCAATACTTCATCAAGTTCTACTTTCCTCCCACTTACTTCTTTCGAGAGAAACTCTTTCTCCAGAAAGGATCCGTTCTTGGCAACAAAGATCTTGCCTTCGGATCTGAGGTAGAAGGTGTACCCAATGGTTTACTTAGGGTATCCTATGAAGACCCATTTTTTTGACTTGGGTTCGAGCTTTTCAGGTTGAAACTTCTTGACATAAGCATCGCATCCCCAAACTTTTAGAAACGACAACTTAGGTTTCTTCCCAAACCATAATTCATACGGTGTCGTCTCAATGGATTTAGACGGTGTCCTATTTAAAGTGAATGCGTCTGTCTCTAAAGCATAACCCCAAAATGATAGCGGTAAATCGGTAACAGACATCATAGATCACACCATATCCAATAGAGTGTGATTACGACGTTCGGACAGACCATTACGCTGAGGTGTTCTAGGCGGTGTGAGTTGTGAAACAATTCCACATTTCCTTAAGTGCGTACCAAACTCGTGACTCAAATATGCTCCTCCACGATCTGATCATAAGAACTTTATTTTCTTGTCACATTGATTCTCTACCTCACTCTAAAATTCTTTGAACTTTTCAGAGGTCTCAGATTTATGTTTCATTAAGTAGACATACCCATATCTACTTAAGTCATCAGTGAGGGTGAGAACATAACAATAGCCACCGCGAGCCTCAACACTCATTGGACCGCACACATCACTATGTATTATTTCCAACAAGTTGGTCGCTCGCTCCATTGTTCCGGAGAATGGAGTCTTGGTCATTTTGCCCATGAGGCATGGTTCACACGTGTCAAATGATTCATAATCAAGAGACTCCAAAAGTCCATCTGCATGGAGTTTCTTCATGCGTTTGACACCAATATGACCAAAGCGGTAGTGCCACAAGTATGTGGGACTATCATTATCAACCTTACATCTTTTGGTATTAACACTATGAATATGTGTAACATCACGTTCGAGATTCAATAAAAATAAACCATTGACCAGCAGGGCATGACCATAAAACATATCTTTCATATAAATAGAACAACCATTATTCTCGGATTTAAATGAGTAGCCATCTTGAATTAAACGAGATCCAGATACAATGTTCATGCTTAAAGCTGGCACTAAATAACAATTATTGAGGTTTAAAACTAATCCCATAGGTAGATGTATAGGTAGCGTGTCGACGGCGATCACATCGACCTTGCAACCATTCCCGACGCGCATCGTCACCTTGTCCTTCGCCAGTCTCTGCTTATTCCGCAACTCCTATTTTGAGTTACAAATATGAGCAACTACACCGGTATCAAATACCCAGAAGCTACTATGAGCGCTGGTAAGGTACACATCAATAACATGTATATCACATATACCTTTGGTGTTGCCGGCCTTCTTATCCGCTAAGTACTTGGGGCAGTTCCGCTTCTAGTGACTATTTCCCTTGCAATAAAAACACTGAGTCTCGGGCTTGGGTACATTGTTTGGCTTCTTCCCGACAACTGATTTACCGGGAGCGGCAACTCCCTTGCCGTCCTTCTTGAAGTTCTTTTTACCCATGCCTTTCTTGAAACTAGTGGTCTTATTTACCATCAACACTTGATGTTCCTTTTTGATTTCCACCTCCGCTGATTTCAACATTGAATATAACTCAAGAATGGACTTCTCCATCCCTTGCATATTGTAGTTCATCACAAAGCTATTGTAGCTAGGTGGGAGCGACTGGAGGATCCTGTCAATGACCTAGCCATCTGGAAGATTAACTCCCAGTTGAGACAAACAGTTGTGCAAGCCAGACATAGTGAGTATATGCTCGCCGACAGAACTATTTTCCTCCATCTTACAACTATAGAACTTGTTGGAGACTTCATATCTCTCGACCCGGGCATGAGCTTGGAAAACCATTTTCAGCTCTTGGAATATCTCATATGCTCCGTGCTGCTCAAAACGCTTTTGGAGCCCTGGTTCTAAGCTGTAAAGCATGCTGCACTGAACCAGGGAGTAATCATCACTACATGACTGTCAGGCATTCATAACGTCTTGAGTTGATGGGAAAATGGGTGCGTCACCTAGCGGTGCTTCAAGGGCATATGCTTTCTTGGCAGCTATGAGGATGATCCTCAAGTTTTGGACCCAGTCCGTATAGTTGCTACCATCGTCTTTCAGCTTGGTTTTCTCTAGGAACGCGTTGAAGTTGAGGGCAACATTAGCATGGGTCATTTGATCTACAAGACATATTATAAAGATATTTAATACTATGTTCATGATAATTAAGTTCATCTAATCAAATTATTCAATGAACTCCCACTCAGATAGACATCCCTCTAGTCATCTAAGGGATACATGATCCAAGTCAACTAGGCCGTGTCCGATCATCACGTGAGACGGACTAGTCAACATCGGTGAACATCTCCATGTTGATCATATCTTCTATACGACTCATGTTCGACCTTTTGGTCTCTCGTGTTCCGAGGCCATGTCTATACATGCTAGGCTCGTCAAGTCAACCTAAGTGTTTTGCATGTGTAAATCTGGCTTACACCCGTTGTATGCGACCGTTAGAATCTATCACACCCTATCATCACGTGGTGCTTCAAAACAACGAACTTTTGCAATGGTGCACAGTTAGGGGGAACACTTTCTTGAAATTTTAGTGAGGGATCATCTTATTTACGCTACCATTGTTCTAAGCAAATAAGATGTAAACATGACAAACATCACATGCAAATCATAAAGTGACATGATATGGCCAATATCATCTTGCGCCTTTGATCTCCATCGTCGAGGTGCGGCATGATCACCTTCGTTACCGGCATGACACCATGATCTCCATCATCGTGTCTTCATGAAGTTGTCTCGCCAACTATTACTTCTACTACTATGGCTAACGGTTAGCAATGAAGTAAAGTAATTACATGGTGTTTACATTGACATGCAGGTCATACAACAAAATTAAGACAACTCTGAAAGGATCGATATAGTTGACTAGAGGGGGGGGGGAGGGGTGAATAGGCAACTAACAATTTTTAGCTTTTCTTTACCAAATTAAACTTCGCATCAAAGTAGGTTTTCTAGATATGCAACTAGGTGAGAAACCTATATGATGCAACAACAATAAGCACACAAGCAAGCAAAGGATAGAACACAATATATCTTGCACAAGTAAAGGTAAGAGATAACCAAGAGTGGAACCGATGGAGACGAGGATGTGTTACCGAAGCTCCTTCCCTTTGAGGGGAAGTACGTCTCCGTTAGAGCAGTGTGGAGGCACAATGCTCCCCAAGAAGCCACTAGGGCCACCGTATTCTCCTCACGCCCTCACACAATGCGAGATGTTGTGATTCCACTATTGGTGCCCTTGGAGGCGGCGACCGAACCTTTAAAAACAAGGTTGGGGCAATCTCCGCAACTTAATTGGAGGCTCCCAACGACACCACGAAGCTTCACCACAATGGACTATGGCTTCGCGGTGACCTCAACCGTCTAGGGTGCTCAAACATCCAAGAGTAACAAGATCCGCAACGGATTAGTGGGGGGGATCAAATTTCTCTTGGTGGAAGTGTAGATCGGGGCCTTCTCAACCAATCCCTAGAAAATCAACAAGTTTTATTGGCTAGGGAGAGAGATCGGGCGAAAATGGAGATTGGAGCTACAATGGAGCTTAGGGATGGAAGCGGTGGTCAACTAGAGGAAGAAGACGCCCCTTTTATAGTCATGGGACAATTCCAACCGTGACCCACCACTCAGCCCGCGACCCGCGGTACTACCGCACCACTTGAGCGGTACTACCGCATGGGCCTGCGGTACTACCACGGTGGACCGCGATACTACTGTGGGCGCGGCAAGGCATGGAATCTTCCTGATGAGCACCGACAGGGGGCGGTAGAACCTCTGGCATGGTACTACCGCGACCCTATGCAGTACTACCGCATGACAGGCACCGTCCAGGCACAGTAGGCACGGATATAAAAAAATACATCCATGACTACGTCCGCTGAGATTTTATCTATGCAAAAGTCCGACACGGTACTACCGCAAACCAGGTGTGGTACTATCGTGTAGAGCGCGGATGTAAAAAATTACATCCGCCCCTACTTCCGCTCATGCCGCTGTGCCTGGCCAGGCTTCACGGTACTACCGCATGGGGCGCGGATGTAAAAAATTACATCCGCCCCTACTACCGCTCGCGCAGTAGTGCCAGACCAGAGCTCATGGTACTACCGCTCAGAAGGAGCGGTACTACCGTGGGCGCCCATGGTACTACCGTGCCATGGCCTGGTACTACCGCTGGTGCCTGCGGTAGTATCGCTCTGGGGAGCAGTACTACCGCCAGCCTTTGAAAAACAACACTAGGAGTCCTTCATTCTGCAGAGACACGGTGAGACAGAGGAAACTCCAAAGAGCCAAAGGAAAGATGGTGCAAAAGGAACATGTGTACATGAGATTCCACCCAAACCTTTCCAACACGTACCCCCTCTTAATAGTACGGCTATCCTACGACTCAAATCCACCGAAAAGAAACATAGAGAAAGGCCGTCTTCAATAACCTTCGAGGGGAATCAAATCATCTTGTGTTCAGTCATGATATATTTGAAAAGCTCAATGCACACGATTAGTCCGCAAATGCATTATCATCAATCACCAAAACTACTAAGGGATAAATATGCCCTTACAAACTTCTTTGGCTCCTGCCGGTTGTCATACTCATCGACATGCAAGTCGTGATTCCTATTACAAGAACATGATCAATCTCATACATCACATATATCATTCATCACATCCGTTTGGCCATATCACATCACATAGCAAACCCTGCAAAAACAAGTTAGACGTTCTCTAATTGTTGTTGCATGTTTTATGTGGCTGCTATGGGTTTCTAGCAAGAACGTTTCTTACCTACGCAAACGCCACAATGGTGATATGCCAATTGCTATTTAACCTTCATCAGGACCCTTTTCATCGAATCTGATCCGACTAAGGTGGGAGAGACAGACACCCGCTAGCCACCTTATGCAACAAGTGCATGTCAGTCGGTGGAACCTATTTCACGTAAGCGTACGTGTAAGGTCGGTCTGGGCCACTTCATCCCACAATGCCGTCAAACCACGATAGGACTAGTAACAGTAAGAAAGTTGAACAAACCATCGCCCATAACTACTTGTGTTCTACTCGTGCATAGAATCTACGCATAGACCTAGCTCATGATGCGACTGTTGGGGAACGTAGCAATAATTCAAAAATTTCCTACGTATCACCAAGATCAATCTAAGACATTATAGCAATGAGAGAGAGAGAGAGGGAGTGCATCTTCATACCTTTTTGAAGATCGCTAAGCGGAAGCGTTACAAGAACGCGGATGATGGACTCGTACTCGTGGCGATTCAAATCGTGGAAGATCCGATCTAGCGCCGAACGGACGGCGCCTCCGTGTTCAACACACGTACATCCCGGGGACGTCTCCTCCTTCTTGATCCATCAAGGGGAGAGGAGAAGTTGAGGGAGAGATCCTGTAGCACGACGGCGTGGTGGTGGAGCTTGTGGTATTTCTGCATGGCTTCGCCAAGCTCTACGGAGGAGGAGGAGGAGGTGTTGGAGAGGGAGGGGTTGTGCCAGGGGAAGGGGTGCGGCAGCCCTCCCACCTCCCCACTATTTCTAGGGGAAGGGGAGAGGGGGCCGCCCCCCCTTATATACCATCAAGGGGGAAGGGGAGGGGGGCAAGGGGGGAGCTTGCCCCCCAAGTTTGGTGGGGGGCGCCCCACCCCTTAGGGTTTTCAACCCTAGGCGCCTTGGGCCCTTTGGGGGGGGGGGGCGCACCAGACCACTAGGGGGCTCGTTCCCACCCTTGTTCAGCCCATTGAGTCCCCCAGGGCAGGTGGCCCCACCCAGTGGACCCCCGGACACCTTTCGGTGGTCCCGGTACAATACCGATAACCCCGAAACCATTCCGGTGACTGAAACTGGACTTCCCATATATAAATCTTTACCTCCGGACCATTCCGGAACTCCTCGTGACGTTCGGGATCTCATCCGGGACTCCAAACATCCTTCGGTAACCACATACTATTTCCTATAACAACTCTAGCAACACCGAACCTTAAGTGTGTAGACCCTACGTGTTTGGGAACCATGCAGACATGACCGAGACATCTCCCCGGCCAATAACCAACAACAGGATCTGGGTACCCATGTTAGCTCTCACGTGTTCCATGATGATATCATCGGATGAACCACGATGTCGGGGATTCAATCAATCCCGTATACAATTTCCTTTGTCCACCGGTATGTTACTTGCCCGAGATTCGATTGTCGATATCCAAATACCTCATTCAATCTCATTACCGGCAAGTCTCTTTGCTCGTTACGTAACGCATGATCCTGTGACTAACTCCTTAGTCACATTGAGCTCATTACGATGATGCATTACCGAGTGGGCCCACAAATACCTCTCCGTCATACAGAGTGACAAATCCCAGTCTCGATTCGTGCCAACTCAACAGACACTTTCGGAGATACCTGTAATGTACCTTTATAGCCACCCAGTTACGTTGTGATGTTTGGCACACCCAAAGCATTGCTACGGTATCCGGGAGTTGCACAATCTCATGGTCTAAGGAAATGATACTTGACATTTAGAAAAGCTCTTACAAATGAACTACACGATTTTATGCTATGGTAAGGATTGGGTCTTGTCCATCACATCATTCTCCTAATGATGTGATCCTATTATCATTGACATCCAATGTCCATGGCAGGAAACCACAACCATCTATTGATCAACGAGCTAGTCAACTAGAGGCTTACTAGGGACATATTACGGTCTATGTATTTACACATGTATTATGGTTTCCGGTCAATACAATTATAGCATGAACAACAGACAATTATCATGAACAAGGAAATATAATAATAACCATTTTATTATTGCCTCTAGGGAATATTTCCAACAAAATCATAGCGCAAACGCCATAAGTGCATCTACAACCGAACTCCTCAAATTGACCTGACGGACGTAGGACTATTGGAAATATGCCCTAGAGGCAATAATAAAATGGTTATTATTATATTTCCTTGTTCATGATAATTGTCTATTGTTCATGCTATAATTGTCTTAACCGGAAACCATAATACATGTGTGAATACATAGACCACAACATGTCCCTAGTGAGCCTCTAGTTGACTAGCTCATTGATAAATAGATGGTTATGGTTTCCTGACCATGGACATTGGATGTCATTGATAACGAGATCACATCATTACGAGAATGATGTGATGGATAAGACCCAATCCTAAGCATAGCACAAGATCGTGTAGTTCGTTTGCTAGAGCTTTTCTAATGTCAAGTATCTTTCCTTAGACCATGAGATTGTGCAACTCCCGGATGTCGTAGGAATGCTTTGGGTGTATCAAACGTCACAACGTAACTGGGTGACTATAAAGGTGCACTACAGGTATCTCCAAAAGTATCTGTTGGATTGGCATGAATCGAGACTGGGATTTGTCACTCCGTATGACGGGGAGGTATATCGGGGCCCACTCGGTAATGCATCATCATAATGAGCTCAATGTGACTAAGGAGCTAGCCACAGGATTGTGCGTTACGGAACGAGTAAAGAGACTTGCCAGTAATGAGATTGAATGAGGTACGGGGATACCGATGATCGAGTCTCAGGCAAGTAACATACCGATGGACAAAGGGAATTGTATACAGGATTGATTGAATCTCCGACATCGTGGAACATGTGGGAGCCAATATGGGGATCCATATCCCGCTATTGGTTATTGGCTGGAGAGATGTCTTGGTCATGTCTGCATGGTTCCAAAACCCGTAGGGTATACACACTTAAGGTTCAGTGACGCTAGAGTTGCAATGGGAAATTGTATGTGGTTACCGGAAGTTGTTCGGAGTTTGATACGTCTCCAACATATCTATAATTTATGAAACATTCATGCTATTATATTATCTATTTTGGATGTTTACGGGCTTTATTATACACTTTTATATTATTTTTGGGACTAACCTATTAACCGGAGGCCCAACCCATATTGCTGTTTTCTTGCCTATTTTAGTGTTTCGAAGGAAAGGAATATCAAACGGAGTCCAAACGGAATGAAACCTTCGGGAGCGTTATTTTTGGAACGGATGTGATCTAGGAGACTTGGAGTTGAAGTCAAGGAAGCTTCGAGGTGGTTACGAGGGTGGGGGGCACGCCCCCCCTACTGGGCACGCCCCCCCTATCTTGTGGGCCCCTCGAGCGTCCCCCGACTGTCTTCTTTCACCTATATAAGTCCATATACCCTAAAACTTTCGAGGACAATAATAGATCGGGAGTTCCACCACCGCAAGCCTTTGTAGCCACCAAAAACCTCTCGGAAGCCCATTCCGGCACCCTGCCGGAGGGGGAACCCATCACCGGTGGCCATCTTCATCATCCCGGCACTCTCCATGACGAGGAGGGAGTAGTTCACCCTCGGGGCTGAGGGTATGTACCAGTAGCTATGTGTTTAATATCTTTCATGAAAATGATGGTAAGGAAAATTGTGCTCAAGTGCTAGAAGAAGAAGTCTATAAAATGTTTGGCATAAAATATTTGACTGATGAGCATGATTGCAATGTTGTTAGTATGAATTCCTTTAATATCCATGATGCTAATGATATGCAAAGCTACAAGCTTGGGGAAGCTATGTTTGATAGAGATGATATTTTTAGCCTCCCAAGTTTCAATGAGCAAATTTATTATGATGATAGCATGCCTCCTATTTATGATGGTTATATTAATGAAAGTGGGTTTGGAAGAGTGTCAACTTTAGGAAGTAATGATCCCACTATTTTCAGGATGTTGAATCTTATAATATTTATGAAAGTGGATTTGGAGAGGTCATGACTTTATTTAGTGATGAATCCACTATTTCGGAAGAGGTTCCAATTGATTATGAGAACAAAGTTGTTATCTATGATGATTATTGTGATGACTTTTATGCTATTAAGAATAATGATAACCATGAAACTTGTCATCATGATTTTAGTTTTCAATTGGATTATGCTTCAAATGATAGTTATTTTGTTAAGTTTGCTCCCACTACTATTCATGAGAACAAATTTGCCTATGTGGAGAGTAGTAAATTTTCTATGCAAGTAGATCATGAAAAGAATGCTTTATGTGCTGGTTATATGGTTGAATTCATTCATGATGCTACTGTAAATTATTATAAGGGAGGAACATATGCTTGTAGGAATTGCAATAATATCAAGTTTCCTCTCTATGTGTCGAAAATCTTGAAGCTATGCTTGTTTTACCTTCCTATGCTAGTTGATTATTGTTCCCATAAGTTGTTTGCTCACAAAATCCCTATGCATAGGAAGTGGGTTAGACTTAAATGTGCTAGTAATATTCTTCATGATGCTCTCTTTATGTTTCAATTCTTATCTTTTATGTGAGCATCATTGAAATCATCATGCCTAGCTAGGGGCGTTAAACGTTAGCGCTTGTTGGGAGCCAACCCAACTTTATTTTTGTTCCTTGCTTTTTGTTCCTTGCTTTTTGTTCCTGTTTAGTAATAAATAGTTCATCTAGCATCTGGTTAGATGTGGTTTTATGTTTTAATTAGTGTTTGTGCCAAGTAGAACCTTTGGGAAGACTTGGGTGAAGTCTTTATGATCTTGCTGTAAAAAACAGAAACTTTAGCGCTCACGAGATTAGCTGCCATGTTTTACTGGGAGTGCTTTTAGGTTGATTCTTTTTGAATATGATTAATAGACAAATTACTCAGGTCCACCTATTTATTTCAGAATTTTTTGAGTTCCAGAAGTATACGTTTGATACAAATTACTACAGACTGTTCTGTTTTTGACAGATTCTGTTTTCTATGTGTTGTTTGCCTATTTTTCTGAATCTATGAGTAGTATCGGAGGGTATGAACCATATAGAAGTTGGAACACAGTAGGTTTAACACCAATATGAATTTATAATGAGTTAACAACAGTACCTAAGTGGTGGTTTTATTCTCTTATACTAACGGAGCTTACGAGTTTTGTGTTGTGAAGTTTTCAAGTTTTGGGTAAAGATTCGATGTACTATGAAATAAGGAGTGGCAAGAGCCTAAGCTTGGGGATTACCAAGGCACCCCAAGGTAAAATTCAAGGACAACCAAAAGCCTAAGCTTGGGGATGCCCCGGAAGGCATCCCCTCTTTCGTCTTCGTTTATCGGTAACTTTACTTGGAGCTATATTTTTATTTACCACATGATATGTGTTTTGCTTGGAGCGTCATTTTATTTTGTTAGTATTTGCTTGATGTTATATAGAATAATGTTTTGCATCTATATTTTCAATAAAAATGTCAAGGATAGCCTTTACATGCTTATTTTGCAAGTATTCATGTTGCTGTTTCAAAACAGAAAGTTTACTGTTGTTGCGAAAATTCCCTAGAAAAGTCAGAGAGTGATATAATGTTGAAACTTTTTGCATATTGAGCTCTGATAAATCTTATACAGCTTATTATGTTTCTCATAATTTTTGGAATTAGGGAAGTATGATGAATCTTGCATTCTTTACAGACTATACTGTTTTGGCAGATTGCTGTTATGTTTGCATTGTTTGCATATGTTTGCTTGTTTAATGATTCTATTTGAGGATAGGAGTATTAAATATGCAGAGGAATTTAGTATGAAATGTTGAATAATAATTTTAGTGATTTGTTACAGTAGAAAATGATAAGGTTTTGCATTGATTTATACTAACTTATCTCACGAGTTCTTGTCGAGTTTTATGTGGATGAAATTTTTGAGAAATAGACAAACCATGATATGAGAGGAATTAAGGAGACACAAAAGCTCAAGCTTGGGGATGACCAAGGCACCCCAAGATAATATTTCAAGAAGTATCAAGCATCTAAGCTTGGAGATGCCCCGTTAGGCATCCTACCTTTCTTCTTCAACAATTATCGGTTAGTATCGGTTGAACCTAAGTTTTTGCTTCTTCACATGAGTTGTACTATCCTTGCAATGTTATTTTATTTTGTTTTGCTTGCTGTTTGAATAAAATACCAAGATATGAAATTCTTAAATGAGAGAGAATCTTCACATGGTTACGTAATTATTTAGCTACTCATTGATCTTCACTTATATCTTCTTGGAGTAGTTTTTCATTTACTCGTGTGCTTCACTTATATCCTATGAGTAAATGGTTGAATGAGTTGAATGTCATAAATCTGAAATTATATATGTCTCATTTGCTTATTCCATGGGGAGTAATGACTTCACATCTAAGAAGTAGAGGTTGTAAATTTATTGAAGGTTAGCAAGCATTGCGTTGGTCATTTGAACAATTCATGAAAGAATATTGAAGGAAGAGAGATTTCACATATAAATACACTATCTTGGACATCTTTTATAATTGTGAGCACTCATTAAGTATAATATGCTAAAGAGTTGATGTTGGACAAGGAAGACAACGTAATGGGTTATGTTTTCTCACATCTCAGTTAAAGTATATTGTCATGGATCATTCAAACATGTTGAGCTTGCCTTTACCCCTCATGCTAGCCAAAATTCCTTGCACCAAGTAGAGATACTACTTGTGCTTCCAAATATCCTTAAACCCAGTTTTTGCCATGAGAGTCCACCATACCTACCTATGGATTGAGTAAGATCCTTCAAGTAAGTTGTCATCGGTGCATGCAATAAAAAATGTTCTCTAAATATGTATGACTTGTTAGTGTGAAGAAAATAAGCTTTATACGATCTTGTTATGGAAGCAATAAAAGCGACGGACTGCATAATAAAGGTCCATATACAAGTGGCAATATAAAGTGGCATTCTTTTACATTAAGATTTTGTGCATCCAACCATAAAAGCGCATGACAACCTCTGCTTCCCTCTACGAAGGGCCTATCTTTTACTTTATGTCTTTTACTTTATGCAAGAGTCAAGGTGATCTTCACCTTTCCCTTTTTCATTTTATCCTTTGGCAAGCACCTCGTGTTGGAAAGATCCTGATATATATACATACATATATATATATATATATATATATATATCCAATTGGATGTAAGTTAGCATGAACTATTATTGTTGACATCACCCAAAGGTGAATACGTTGGGAGGCAACACTATAAGCCCCTATCTTTCTCAGTGTCCAATTAAAATTCCATAACCATGAGTATTGCGTTAGTGTTAGCAATTGTAGAAGACTATATGATAGTTGAGTATGTGGAGTTTGCTAAATCAAAGCTCTGACATAGACCCTTCCTGAAAATAAGATGAATTGTAATTGTTTGATGACTGAGAATGAAGTTTGCTAGTTTTCAAGAAAGCTTATGGTCTATGCTTTAACATGTGAATAGCTTGTTACTTGATCTTGAGAAGTTTTATGAGATGAACTACTGTTATGACATATAATGATGCTAGAAAAGGTGATTGAAATTATCATTGATCAAACTTGTGCACCTGCTAGCATTCACACTTCATAAATTCTTTCTTTTATCTTTTACCTACTCGAGGACGAGCAGGAATTAAGCTTGGGGATGCTGATACGTCTCCAACGTATCTATAATTTATGAAGCATTCATGCTATTATATTATATGTTTTGGATGTTTACGGGCTTTATTATACACTTTATATTATTTTTGCGACTAACCTATTAACCGGAGGCCCAGCCCATATTGCTGTTTTCTTGCCTATTTCAGTGTTTCAAAGAAAAGGAATATCAAACAGAGTCCAAACAGAATGAAACCTTCGGAAGCGTTATTTTTGCAACGGATGTGATCCAGGAGACTTGGAGTTGAAGTCAAGGAAGCTTCAAGGTGGCCACGAGGGTGGGGGCGCCCCCCTACTGGGTGCGCCCCCTGTCTCGTGGGCCCCTCGAGCATCCCCTGACCGACTTCTTTCACCTATATAAGTCCATATACCCTAAAACCTTCGAGGACAACAATAGATCAGGAGTTCCGTCGCTGCAATCCTCTGTAGCCACCAAAAACCTCTCGGGAGCCTGTTTCGGAACCCGACCGGAGGGGGAACCCATCACCGGTGGCCATCTTCATCATCCAGGCGCTCTCCATGACGAGGAGGGAGTAGTTCACCCTCGGGGCTGAGGGTATGTACCAGTAGCTATGTGTTTGATCTCTCTCTCTCTCTCTCGTGTTCTTGAGGTGATACGATCTTGATGTATCACGAGTTTTGCTATTGTAGTTGGATCTTATGATGTTTCTCCCCCTCTACTCTCTTGTAATGGATTGAGTTTTCCCTTTGAAGTTATCTCATCGGATTGAGTCTTTAAGGATTTGAGAACACTTGATGTATGTCTTGCCGTGCTTATCTGTGGTGACAATGGGATATTCACGTGATCCACTTGATGTATGTTTTGGTGATCAACTTGCGGGTTCCATGAACTTATGCATAGGGGTTGGCACATGTTTTTGTCTTGACTCTCCGGGAGAAACTTTGGGGCACTCTTTGAAGTACTTTGTGTTTGTTGAATAGATGAATCTGAGATTGTGTGATACATATCGTATAATCATGCCCACGGATACTTGAGGTGACAATGGAGTATCTAGGTGACATTAGGGTTTTGGTTGATTTGTGTCTTAAGGTGTTATTCTAATATAAACTCTACGATAGATTGAACGTAAAGAATAGCTTTATGTTATTTTACTACAGACTCTTGAATGGATAAAACAGAAAGGATAATTTGAGGTGGTTTCATATCCTACCATAATCTCTTCGTTTGTTCTCCGCTATTAGTTTCTTTGGAGTGACTCTTTGTTGCATGTTGAGGGATAGTTATGTGATCCAGTTATGTTATTATTGTTGAGAGAACTTGCACTAGTGAAGGTATGAACCTTAGGCCTTGTTTCCTACCATTGCAATACCGTTTACGCTCACTTTTATCATTAGTTACTGCTACGTCTTGAGCTTGCGTTGGTTTTCCTTGAAGAGGAAAGGGTGATGCAGCACAGTAGCGTTAGTATTTCCCTCAGTTTTTGAGAACCAATGTATCAATCCAGTAGGAGGCTCCTCAAAAGTCCCACGCACCTATACAAACAAACAAAGAACTCGCAAGCAACGCAATAAAGGGGTTGTCAATGTTGGGGAACATAGTAATTTTAAAAAAATTCCTATGCACACGCACGATCATGGTGATGCATAGCAACGAGAGGGGAGAGTGTGTCCACATACCCTCATAGACCGAAAGTGGAAGCGTTAGCACAATGCGGTTGATGTAGTCGTACGTCTTCATGGCCCGACCGATCAAGCATCGAAAACACGACACCTCCGAGTTCTTGCACACGTTCAGCTCGATGACGTCCCTCGAACTCTGATCCAGCCGAGTGTCGAGGGAGAGTTCCATCAGCACGACGCGTGATGACGATGATGATATTCTACCGATGCAGGGCTTCGCCTAAGCACCGCTACAATATTATCGAGGTGGATTATGGTGGAGGGGGGCACCGCACACGGCTAAGAGATCAATGATCAATTGTTGTGTCTCCATGGGGTGCCCCCTCCCCCGTATATAAAGGAGTAGAGGAGGGGAGGGCCGGCCCTCTCTTGGGCGCGCCATAGGGGAGTCCTACTCCCACCGGGAGTAGGATTCCCCCCCTTCCAAGTTGGAGTAGGAGAAATGGAAAAGAGAAGGAGAAGGAAGGAAGCCCCCCCCTAGTCCAATTCAGACCAGTCCATGGGGAGGGGTGCGGCCACCCTTTGAGCCTTTTCTCTCCTTTCCCGTATGGCCCATTAAGGCCCACTACGAATTTCCGTAACTCTCTGGTACTCCGCAAAATACCCGAATCACTCGGAACCTTTCCGAAATCTGAATATAGTCGTCCAGTATAGCGATCTTTACGTATTGACCATTTCGAGACTCCTCGTCATGTCCCCGATCTCATTCGAGACTCCGAACTACCTTCGGTACATCAAAACACATAAACTCATAATATAACCGTCATCAAACTTTAAGCGTGCGGACCCTACGGGTTCGAGAACTATGTAGACATGACCGAGACATGTCTCCGGTCAATAACCAATAGCGGAACCTGGATTCTCATATTGGCTCCCACATATTCTATGAAGATCTTTATCGGTCAATCCGCATAACAACATACGTTGTTCCCTTTGTCATCGGTATGTTACTTGCCCGAGATTCGATTGTCGGTATCTCAATACCTAGTTCAATCTTGTTATTGGCAAGTCTCTTTACTCGTTCCATAATACATCATCCCGCAACTAACTCATTAGTTTCAATGCTTGCAAGGCTTATATTGATGTGTATTACCGAGTGGGCCCAGAGATACCTCTCCGACAATCAGAGTGACAAATCCTAATCTCAAAATACACGCCCAACAAGTACCTTTGGAGACACCTGTAGAGCACCTTTATAATCACCTAGTTACGTTGTGACGTTTGGTAGCACACAAAGTGTTCCTCTGGTAAACGGGAGTTGCATAATCTCATAGTCATAGGAACATGTATAAGTAATGAAGAAAGCAATAGCAACATACTAAACGATCAAGTGCTAAGCTAACGAAATGGGTCAAGTCAATCACATCATTCTCCTAATGATGTGATCCCATTAATCAAATGACAACTCTTTGTCCATGGCTAGGAAACATAACCATCTTTGATTAACGAGCTAGTCAAGTAGAGGCATACTAGTGACACTCAGGTTGTCTATGTATTCACACATGTATCATGTTTCCGGTTAATACAATTCTAGCATGAATAATAAACATTTATCATGAAATAAGGAAATAAATAGTAACTTTATTATTGCCTCTAGGGCATATTTCCTTCAGTCTCCCACTTGCACTAGAGTCAATAATCTAGTTCACATCACCATGTGATTTAACACAAATATTCACATATGTATGTGATTAACACCCATGGCTCACATCGTCATGTGACCAACACCCAAAGGGTTTTACTAGAGTCAATAATCTAGTTCACGTCGCTATGTGATTAACACCCAAAGAGTACTAAGGTGTGATCATGTTTTGCTCGTGAGAGAAGTTTTGTCAACGGGTCTGTCACATTCAGAGTCGTATGTATTTTGCAAATATTCTATGTCTACAATGTTCTGCACGGAGCTACTCTAGCTAATTGCTCCCACTTTCAATATGTATCTAGATTGAGACTTAGAGTCATCTGGATCGGTGTAAAAGCTTGCATCGATGTAACTCTTTATGACAAACTCTTTTTTTTCACCTCCATAATCGAGAAACATCTCCTTAGTCCTCACTAAGGATATTCTTGACCGCTGTCTAGTGATCTACTCTTAGATCAAAATTGTATTCCTTTGCCAAACTCAGAGCGAGGTATACAATAGGTCTGGTACACAGCATAGTATACTTTATAGAACCTATGATTGAGGCATAGGGAATTACTTTTCATTCTCTTTTTATTTTCTGCCATGGTCGGGTTTTGAGTCTTACTCAACTTCACACCTTGTAACATAGGCAAGAGGCAAGAACTCTTTCTTTGACTGTTCTATTTTAAACTACTTCAAAATCTTGTCAAGGTATGTACTCATTGAAAAACCTTATCAAGCGTCTTGATCTATCTCTATAGATCTTGATGCTCAATGTGTAAGAAGCTTCACCGATGTCTTTCTTTGAAAAACTCCTTTCGAATACTACTTTATGCTTTCTAGAAAATTCTACATTATTTCTGATGAACAATATGTCATTCACATATTCTTATCAGAGAGGCTGTAGTGCTCCCACTCACTTTCTTGTAAGTACATGCCTTTCAAAAAGTCTGTATAAAACCATATGCTTTGATCGAAGCATATATTCCAACTCTGAGATGCTTGCACTAGTCCATTGATGGATCACTGGAGCTTGCACATTTTGTTAGCACCTTTAGGATTGACAAAACCTCTTAGTTGTATCATATACAACACTTCTTTAAGAAATATCCATTTAAGGAATGCAATTTTGACATCCATTTGCCAGATTTCATAAAATGTAGCAATTGCTAACATGATTCGGACAGACTTAAGCATCATTACGAGTGAGAAAATCTCATCGTATTCAACATCTTGAACTTGTCGAAAACCTTTCGCAACAAGTCGGGCTTTGTAGATAGTAACACTACTATCAGTGTCCGTCTTCCTCTTGAAGATCCATTTATTTAATATGGCTTACCGATCATCAGGCAAGTCCACCAAAGTCCACACTTTGTTCTCATACATGGATCCCATCTCAGATTTCGTGGCCTCAAGCCATTTCGTGGAATCTGGGTTTATCATCGCTTCCTCATAGTTCATAGGTTCATCATGGTCTAGTAACATGACTTTCAGAACAGGATTACTGTACCACTCTGGTGCGGATCTTACTCTGGAAGCCCTACGAGGTTTGGTAGCAACTTGATCTGAAGTTTCATGATCATCATCATTAACTTCCTCACTAATTGGTGTAGGAATCACTGGAACTGATTTCTGTGATGAACTACTTTCCAATAAGGGAGAAGGTACAATTACCTCATCAAGTTCTACTTTCCTCCCACTCACTTCTTTCAAGAGAAACTCCTTCTCTAGAAAGAATCCATTTTAGCAACAAATATCTTGCCTTCGGATCTGTGATAGTAGGTGTACCCAACAGTTTCCTTTGGGTATTCTATGAAGACACACTTCTCCGATTTGGGTTCGAGCTTATCAGGTTGAAACCTTTTCACATAAACATCGCAGCCCCAAACTTTAAGAAACGACAACTTTGGTTTCTTGCCAAACCAGAGTTCATAAGGCGCCGTCTCAACGGATTTTGATGGTGCCCTATTTAAAGTGAATGTAGCTGTCTCTAATTCATAACCCCAAAACGATAGTGGTAAATCGGTAAGATACATCATAGATTGCACCATATCCAATAAAGTGCGGTTATGACGTTCGGACACACCATAGCATTGTGGTGTTCCAGGTGGAGTGAGCTGTGAAACTATCCCACATTGTTTTATATGAAGGCCAAACTCGTAACTCAAATATTCTCCTCCATGATCATATCGTAGAAACTTGATTTTCTTGTTACGATGATTCTCCACTTCACTCTGAAATTCTTTGAACTTTTCAAATGTTTCAGACTTGTGCTTCATTAAGTAGATATACTCATATCTGCTCAAATCATCTGTGAAGGTCAGAAAATAACGATACCTGCCACGAGCATCAACACTCATTGGACTGCATACATTGGTATGTATTATTTCCAACAAGTCACTAGCTCGTTCTATTGTTCCGAAGAACGGAGTTCTAGTCATCTTGCCCATAAGGCACGGTTCACAAGCATCAAATGATTCATAATCAAGTGATTCCAAAAGTTCATATTTATGGAGTTTCTTCATGCGCTTTACACCGATATGACCCAAACGGCAGTGCCACAAATATGTTGCACTATTATTATCAACTTTGCATCTTTTGGCATCAATATTATGAATATGTGTATTACCACGATCGAGATCCAACAAACTATTTTCATTGGGTGTATTACCATCGAAGGTTTTATTCATATAAACAGAACACCAATTATTCTCTGACTTTAAATGAATAAACATATTGCAATAAACATGATCAAATCATATTCATGCTCAACGCAAACACCAAATAACATTTATTTAGGTTTTAACACTAATCCCGAAAGTATAGGGAGTGTGCGATGATGATCATATCAATCTTGGAACCACTTCCAACACACATCATAACTACACCCTCAACTAGTCTCTGTTTATTCTGTAACTCCTGTTTCGAGTTACTAATATTAGCAACCGAACAAGTATCAAATACTCAGGGGCTACTATAAACGCTAGTAAGGTACACATCAATAACATGTATATCAAATATACCCTTGTTCACTTTGCCGTCCTTCTTATCCACCAAATATTCAGGGTATCTCCGCTTCTAGTGACCATTTCTTTTGTAGTAGAAGCACTTAGTTTCAGGCTTTGGTCCAGCTTTGGGCTCTTTCACCAGAGTGACAACTTGCTTGCCATTCTGCTTGAAGTTCCCTTTCTTTCCCTTTGCCCTTTTCTTGAAACTAGTGGTCTTGTCAATCATCAACACTTGATGCTCTTTTCTTGATTTCTACCTTCATCAATTTCAGCATCATGAAGAGCTCGGGAATCATTTTCGTCATCCCTTGCATTATAGTTCATCATGAAGTTCCAGTAACTTGGTGATGGTGACTAGAGAACTCTGCCAATCACTATCTTATCTGGAAGATTAACTCCCACTTGATTCAAGCGATTGTAGTACTCACACAATATAAGCACTTGCTCACTAGTTGAGCAATTCTCCTCCATCTTTTAGGCGAAGTATTTGTCAAAGGTCTCATACCTCTTGACACGGGCATGAGTCTGAAATACCAATTTCATCTCATGGAACATCTAATATGTTCCGTGACGTTTCAAAAAAATGTTTTTGTAGTCCCGATTCTAAGCCATAAAGCATGGTGCACAAAACTATCAAGTAGTCATCATATTGAGCTAGCCAAACGTTCATAATGTCTGCATCTGCTCCTGCAATAGGTCTATCACCTGGTGGTGCATCAAGGACATAATTCTTCTATGCAGCAATGAGGATAAACCTCAGATCACGGAACAAGTCCGTATCATTGCTACTAACATATTTCAACATAGTTTTCTCTAGGAACATATAAAAAAACATAGGGAAGCAACAACGCAAGCTATTGATCTACAACAACATAATTTGCAAAATACTATCAGGACTAAGTTTATGATAAATTAAAGTTCAATTAATCATATTACTTAAGAACTCCCACTTAGATAGACATCCCTCTAATCATCTAAGTGATCACGTGATCCAAATCAACTAAACCATAACCGATCATCACGTGAAATGGAGTAGTTTTCAATGGTGAACATCACTATGTTGATCATATCTACTATATGATTCACGCTCGACCTTTTGGTCTCAGTGTTCCGAGGCCATATCTGCATATGCTAGGCTCGTCAAGTTTAACCCGAGTATTCTGCGTGTGCAAAACTGGCTTGCACCCGTTGTAGATAGACGTAGAGCTTATCACACCCGATCATCACGTGGTGTCTGGGCATGACGAACTTTGGCAACGGTGCATACTCAGGGAGAACACTTTTATCTTGAAATTAAGTGAGAGATCATCTTATAATGCTACCGTCAATCAAAGCAAGATAAGATGCATAAAGGATAAACATCACATGCAATCAATATAAGTGATATGATATGGCCATCCTCATCTTGTGCTTGTGATCTCCATCTCTGAAGCACCGTCATGATCATCATCGTCACCGGCACGACACCTTGATCTCCATCGTAGCATCGTTGTCGTCTCGCCAACTATTGCTTCTACGACTATCGCTACCGCTTAGTGATAAAGTAAAGCAATTACAGGGCGATTGCATTGCATACAATAAAGCGACAACCATATGGCTCCTGCCAGTTGCCGATAACTCGGTTACAAAACATGATCATCTCATACAATAAAAAATAGCATCACATCTTGACCATATCACATCACAACATGCCCTGCAAAAACAAGTTAGACGTCCTCTACTTTGTTGTTGCAAGTTTTACGTGGCTGCTACGGGCTGAGCAAGAACCGTTCTTACCTACGCATCAAAACCACAATGATAGTTTGTCAAGTTAGTGTTGTTTTAACCTTCTCAAGGGCTGGGCGTAGCCACACTCGGTTCAACTAAAGTTGGAGAAACTGACACCCGCCAGCCACCTGTGTTCCAAGCACGACGGTAGAACCAGTCTCGCGTAAGCGTACGCGTAATGTCGGTCCGGGCCGCTTCATCCAACAATACCGCCGAACCAAAGTATGACATGCTGGTAAGCAGTATGACTTCTATCGCCCACAACTCACTTGTGTCCTACTCGTGCATATAACATCAACGCATAAAACCTAGGCTCGGATGCCACTGTTGGGGAACGTAGTAATTTCAAAAAATTTCCTACGCACACGCAAGATCATGGTGATGCATAGCAACGAGAGGGGAGAGTGTGTCCACGTAACCTCATAGACCGAAAGCGGAAGCGTTAGCACAACGCACATGATGTAGTCGTACGTCTTCATGGCCCGACCGATCAAGCACCGAAAACACGGCACCTCCGAGTTCTTGCACACGTTCAGCTCGATGACATCCCTCGAACTCCGATCCAGCCGAGTGTCGAGGGAGAGTTCCGTCAGCACGACGGCGTGGTGACGATGATGATGTTCTACTGACGCAGGGCTTCGACTAAGCACTGCTATGATATTATCGAGGTGCATTATGGTGGAGGGGGGGGCACCGCACACGGCTAAGAGATCAATGATCAATTGTTGTGTCTCCATGGGGTGCCCCCTCCCCCCTATATAAAGGAGTAGAGGAGGGGAGGGCCGGCCCTCTCTTGGGTGCGCCATAGGGGAGTCCTACTCCCACCGAGAGTAGGATTCCCCCCCTTCCAAGTTGGAGTAGGAGAAAGGGAAAGGAGAAGGAGAAGGAAGGAAGGGGGCGCCCCCCTCCCTAGTCCAATTCGGACCAGTCCATGGGGAGGGGTGCAGCCATCCTTTGAGGACTTTCTCTCCTTTCCCGTATGGCCCATTAAGGCCCACTACGAATTCCCGTAACTCTCCGGTACTCCGCAAAATACCTGAATCACTCGGAACCTTTCCGAAGTCCGAATATAGTCGTCCAATATATCGATCTTTATGTCTTGACCATTTTGAGACTCCTCGTCTTGTCCCCGATCTCATCTGAGACTCTGAACTACCTTCGGTAGATCAAAACACATAAACTCATAATATAACTGTCATCGAACTTTAAGCGTGCGGACCCTACGGGTTCGAGAACTATGTAGACATGACTGAGACACGTCTTCGGTTAATAACCAATAGCGGAACCTGGATGCTCATATTGGCTCCCACATATTCTACGAAGATCTTTATCGGTCAAACCGCATAACAACATACATTGTTCCCTTTGTTATCGTTATGTTTTTTGCCCGAGATTCGGTCGTCGGTATCTCAATACCTAGTTCAATCTTGTTACCAGTAAGTCTCTTTACTCGTTCCATAATACATCATCCCACAACTAGCTCATTAGTTGCAATGCTTGCAAGGCTTATATTGATGTGTATTACCGAGTGGGCCCAGAGATACCTCTCCGACAATCGGAGTGACAAATCCTAATCTCAAAATACGCCAACCCAACAAGTACCTTTGGAGATACCTGTACAGCACCTTTGTAATCACCTAGTTACTTGTGACGTTTGGTAGCACACAAAGTGTTCCTCCGGTAAACGGGAGTTGCATAATCTCATAGTCATAGGAACATGTATTAGTCATGAAGAAAGCAATAGCAACATACTAAACGATCAAGTGCTAAGCTAACGGAATGGGTGAAATCAATCAAACCATTCTCCTAATGATGTGATCCCGTTAATCAAATGGCAACTCTTTGTCCATGGCTAGGAAACATAACCATCTTTGATTAATGATCTAGTCAAGTAGAGGCATACTAGTGACACTCAGGTTGTCTATGTATTCACACATGTATCATGTTTCCGGTTAATACAATTCTAGCATGAATAATAAACATTTATCAAGAAATAAGGAAATAAATAATAACTTTATTATTGCATCTAGGGCATATTTCCTTCAATCAATCCCTTCACGGCCACTTGCGAAAGTGAGATCTGATAGAGAAAGTATGATAAGATAAATATTTTTGGTATTTTTATGATGTAGATTGGAAAAGTAAAGATGCAACTAAAAGTAGATTGAAAGCTTATATGATAAAAGATAGACCCGGGGGCCATAGGTTTCACTAGAGGCTTCTCTTAAGATAGCATAAGTATTACGATGGGTGAACAAATTACTGTCAAGCAATTGATAGAAAAGCGAATATTTATGAGATTATCTAGGCATGATCATGTATATAGGCATCACGTCTGTGACAAGTAGACCGACTCCTGCCTGCATCTACTACTATTACTCCACACATCGACCGCTATCCAGCATGCATCTAGAGTATTAAGTTCATAAAAATAGAGTAACGCATTAAGAAAGATGACATGATGTAGAGGGATAAACTCATGCAATATGATATAAACCCCATCTTTTTATCCTCGATGGCAACAATACAATACGTGCCTTGCTGCCCCTGCTGTCACTGGGAAAGGACATCGCAAGATTGAACCCAAAGCTAAGCACTTCTCCCAATGCAAGAAAGATCAATCTAGTAGGCCAAACCAAACTAATAATTCGAAGAGACTTGCAAAGATAACTCAATCATACATAAAAGAATTCAGAGGAGATTCAAATATTTCTCGTAGATAAACTTGATCATAAACCCACAATTCATCGGATCTCGAGAAACACACCGCAAAAAGAGTTACATCAAATAGATCTCTACAAGAGAGGGGGAGAACATGGTATTGAGATCCAAAAAGAGAGATGAAGCCATCTAGCTAATAACTATGGACCCGAAGGTCTATGGAAAACTACTCACAACTCATTGGAGGGGCTATGGTGTTGATGTAGAGGCCCTCCATGGTCGATTCCCCCTCCGGTAGAGCGCCGATGAAGGCTCCAAAATGGGATCTCGCGGATACAGAAGGTTATGGCGGTGGAAATTGTGTTTCGGTTGCTCCCTTGATGGTTTCGGGGTACATAGGTATATATAGGAGGAAGAAGTACGTCGGTGGATGCCCGAGAGGCCCACGAGATAGGGGGCGCGCCCTGTAGGGGGGGTGCACCCTCCACCCTCGTGGCCGCCTCGGCTGCTTCTTGGCTTGCACTCCAAGTTCTCTGGATCACGTTTGTTCCAAAAATCACGCCCGAAGGTTTCATTCCATTTGGACTCCGTTTGATATTCCTTTTCTTCGAAATACTGAAATAGGCAAAAAAATAGCAATACGGGCTGGGCCTCCGGTTAGTAGGTTAGTCCCAAAAATGATATAAATGTGTAAAATAAAGCCCATAAACATCCAAAACAGGTAATATAATAGCATGGAACAATAAAAAATTATAGATACGTTGGAGACGTATCAAGCATCCCCAAGCTTAATTCCTGCTCGTCCTCGAGTAGGTAAATGATAAAAATAGAATTTTTGATGTGGAATGCTACCTAGCGTAATTCTCAATGTATTTCTCTTTATTGTGGCATGAATGTTCAGATCCAAATGATTCAAAATAAAAGTTCATATTGACATAAGAAACAATAATACTTCAAGCATACTAATAAAAGTAATCATGTCTTCTTAAAATAACATGGCTAAAGAAAGTTCATCCCTACAAAATCATATAGTTAGGTTATGCTTCATTTTTGTCACACAAAAATGTTCCCAAATTCTACACCCCCGATGACAAGCCAAGCAATTGTTTCATACTTAAATAATCTCAACCTTCTTCAACTTTCACGCAATACATGAGTGATACGTCCATTTTGCATCATGCTTTTATGATAATATCTATTGCATTATGGGCTGTTATTTCACGTTATGTCACGATACTTATGGCTATTCTCTCTTATTTTACAAGGTTTACATGAAGAGGGAGAATGCCGGCAGCTGGAATTCTGGGCTGGAAAAGGAGCAAATATTGAAGGACTATTCTACGCAACTCCAAAAGTCCTGAAACTCCACGGTATACCTTAGAATAAATAAAGAAAAATTGTCGCCAAAGACGAAGGCCAGGGGGCCACACCCTGCTCACGAGGGTGGGGGGCGCGCCCCCCTGGGCGCGCCCCCTACCTCGTGGGCCCCCTGGTGGCTCTCCGATGCCCATCTTCTCCTATATGAAGTCTTTCGATGAGAAAAAATAAGGGAGAACCTTTCGGGACGAGACTCCACCGTCACGAGGCGGAACCTTGGCGGAACCAATCTAGGGCTCTGGCGAAGCTTTTTTGCCGGGGACACTTCCCTCCGGGAGGGGGAAATCATCACCATCATCATCACCAACGCTCCTCTCATCGGGAGAGGGCAATCGCCATCAACATCTTCACCAGCACCATCTCATCTCCAAACCCTAGTTCATCTCTTGTATCCAATTCTTGTCTCCAAGTCTGGGATTGGTGCTAGTAGTTTGCTAGTAGTGTTGATTACTCTTTGTAGTTGATGCTAGTTGGTTTATTTGGTGGAAGATCATATGTTCAGATCCTATATGCACATTATTACCCCTCTGATTATGAACATGAATATGCTTTGTGAGTAGTTATGTTTGTTCCTGAGGACAAGGGAGAAGTCTTGCTATTAGTAGTCATGTGAATTTGGTATTTGTTCGATATTTTGATAAGATGTATGTTGTCTAACCTCTAGTGGTGTTATGTGAACGTCGACTACATAACACTTCACCATTATTTGGGCCTAGAGGAAGGCATTGGGAAGTAATAAGTAGATGATGGGTTGCTAGAGTGACAGAAGCTTAAACCCTAGTTTATGCGTTGCTTCGTAAGGGGCTGATTTGGATCCACATGTTTCATGCTATGGTTAGGTTTACCTTAATACTTTTGTTGTAGTTGCGGATGCTTGCAATAGAGGTTAATCATAAGTGGGATGCTTGTACAAATAAGGGCAGTACCCAAGCACCGGTCCCCCCACATATCAAATTATCAAAGTACCAAACGCGAATCATTTGAGCGTGATGAAAACTAGCTTGACAATATTCCCATGTGTCCTCGGGAGCGTTTTTCCTATCATAAGAGTTTGTCCAAGCTTGTCCTTTGCTACAAAAAGGATTGGGCCACCTTGCTGCACCTTATTTACTTTTATTACTTGTTGCTCGTTACCATTTATCTTATCATAAAACTATCTGTTACCACTTATTTCAGTACTTGCAGAGAATACCTTGCTGGAAACCGCTTATCATTTCCTTCTGCTCCTCGTTGGGTTCGAACTCTTACTTATCGAAAGGACTATGATAGATCCCCTATACTTGTGGGTCATCAAGGCTCTTTTCTGGCGCCGTTGCCGGGGAGTGAAGCGCCTTTGGTAAGGAAAAATTTATTTAGTGTGCTGAAATTTTCTGTCACTTGTTACTATGGAAAGTAATTGTTTGAGGGGCCTGTTTGGGGTATCTTCACCCCGTCCAGTTGAGCCAAGAGTTGCTCCTCAACCTACTGAACCTACTGAATCTATTCAAAATGAAACTCCTTTTGGAATTCCTTCGGGTATGATGGAAAATCTGCTAGCTAACACTTTCGCAGGAGATGGAACAAAGCATCCTGACGAACATCTACGCTTTGTGGATGATATTTGTGGACTATTTAAGCTTGCAGGTATACCCGATGATGTTGTTAAGAAGAAGGCTTTACCTTTATCTTTCGAGGGAGACGCATTGACATGGTATAGGCTATGTGATGATACGAGATCATCGAACTATAAAAGAGTGAAATTGGAATTTCATTAAAAGTATTACCCTATGCATCTTGTTCACCGTGATCGCAATTATATATATAATTTTTGGCCTCGCAAAGGAGAAAGCATCGCTCAAGCTTGGGGGAGGCTTAAATCAATGTTATATTCATGCCCCAATCATGAGCTCTCAAAATTGACAATTCTCCAGAATTTTTATGCTCGGCTTTCTGATAACAATCGCACCATGCTCGATACTTCTTGTGCTGGCTCTTTTATGATGAAGCCTATTGAATTTGGATGGAATCTATTGGATAGAATTAAACGCAACTCTGAAGATTGGGACCTCGATGAAGGTAAGGAGTCAGGTATGACACCCAAGTTTGATTGTGTTAAATCTTTTATGGATACCGATGTTTTCCGTAAGTTTAGCACTAAATATGGACTTGACTCTGAGATAGTAGCTTCTTTCTATGAATCTTTTGCTACTTATGTTGATCTCCCCAAGGAGAAGTGGTTTAAATATCATCCTCCCATAGAAGTAAAAGTTGATGCACCTATTAAAGTTGAAGAAAAGATTGTCACTTACAATGATCCTATTGTTCCTACTTCTTATGTTGAGCAACCCCCTTTCCCTATTAGAATGAAGGATCATGCTAAAGCTTCAACTGTTGTTCGTAAAAGCAATATTAAGACTTATACACCTCCTGAGCAAGTCAAAGTAGAACCCAATATTGCTATTGTTAAAGATCTCTTGTCTGACAATATTGATGGGCATGTTATTCAATTTTGTGGTGAAACTGCCAGAATTGCTAAACCTAGTGATAAAGATAAACATAAACCTGTGGTAGGCATGCCTGTTATTTTTGTTAAAATAGGAGATCATTGTTACCATGGCTTGTGTGATATGGGTGCTAGTGCTAGTGCTATACCCATTGACTTATACAAGGGAATTATGCATGATATTGCACCTGCTGAGTAAGAAGGTATTGATGTTACAATTAAACTTGCCAATAGAGACACTATTTCTCTAGTGGGAATTGTTAGAAATGTTGAAGTCTTGTGTGGGAAAACCAAATATCCCACTGATTTTCTTGTTCTTGGTTCCCCACAAGATAGCTTTTGTCCCATTATATTTGGTAGACCCTTCTTGAATACTGTTAACGCTAAGATAGATTGAAAAAAGAATGTTGTTATTATTGGTTTGGACGATATGGTTCATGAGTTTAATTTCTCTAAATTTAGTAAACAACATCGTGAGGAAGAATCACCTAGTAAGGATGAAATTATTGGTCTTGCCTCTATTGCTGTACCTCCTAGTGATCCTTTAGAACAATATTTGCTAGATCATGAAAATGATATGTTTATGAATGAAAGAAGGGACATAGATGAAGTATTCTTTAAACAGGAACCTATTTTGCAACACAATTTGCCTGTTGAAATCCTAGGGGATCCTCCTCCACCCAAGGGTGATCCCGTGTTTGAGCTTAAACCGTTGCCTGATAATCTTAAATATGCTTATCTTGATGAAAAGAAAATATATCCTGTCATTATTAGCGCTAACCTTTCAGAGCATGAAGAGGAAAGATTATTGAAAACTCTGAAGAAGAACCGTGCTGCTATTGGATATACTTTGGATGATCTTAAGGGCATTAGTCCCACTCTATGTCAACATAAAATAAATTTGGAAGCTGATGCCAAACCAGTTTGTGATCCTCAACGACGTTTGAATCCTAAAATGAAAGAAGTGGTAAGAAAAGAAATACTCAAGCTTCTGGAGGCAGGTATATTTTATCCCGTTGCTGATAGTCAGTGGGTAAGTCCTGTCCATTTTGTCCCTAAGAAGGGAGGTATTACTGTTGTTCCTAATGATAAAGATGAATTGATCCCTCAAAGAATTATCACATGTTATAGGATGGTAATTGATTGCCGTAAATAAAATAAAGCTACTAAGAAAGATCATTACCCCTTACCTTTTATTGATCAAATGCTAGAGAGGCTATGCAAACATACACATTATTGCTTTCTAGATGGTTATTCTAGTTTCTCTCAAATACCTGTGTCAGCTAAAGATCAATCAAAGACTACTTTTACATGCCCTTTTGGTACTTTTGCTTATAGACGTATGCCTTTTGGTTTATGTAATGCACCTGCTACCTTTCAAAGATGCATGATGGCTATATTCTCTGACTTTTGCAAAAATATTTGTGAGGTTTTCATGGATGACTTTTCCGTCTATGGTTCCTCTTTTGATGATTGCTTAAGCAATCTTGATCGAGTTTTGCAGAGATGTGAAGAAACTAATCTTGCCTTGAATTGGGAAAAGTGCCACTTTATGGTTAATGAAGGTATCGTCTTGGGGCACAAAGTTTCTGAAAGAGGTATTGAAGTTGATAAAGACAAGGTTGATGCTATTGAAAAGATGCCATGTCCAAAGGACATCAAAGGTATAAGAAGTTTCCTTGGTCACGCCAGATTTTATAGGAGGTTCATTAAGGACTTCTCAAAAATCTCTCGGCCTCTGACTAATTTATTACAAAAAGATGTATCGTTTGTCTTTGATGATGATTGTGTAGAAGCATTTGAAATACTTAAGAAAGCACTAGTCTCTGCACCTATTGTTCAGCCACCTGATTGGAACTTACCCTTTGAAATTATGTGTGATGCTAGTGATTATGCTGTAGGTGCTATTCTAGGGTAGAGAATTGATAAGAAATTAAATGTTATCCATTATGCTAGTAAGACTCTAGATAGTGCTCAAAGAAATTATGCTACTACCGAAAAAGAATTTTTAGCAGTGGTGTTTGCTTGTGATAAGTTTAGACCTTATATTGTTGATTCCAAAGTTACTATTCACACTGATCATGCTGCTATTAAGTATCTTATGGAAAAGAAGGATGCAAAACCTAGACTTATTAGATGGGTTCTCCTGCTTCAAGAATTTGATTTGCATATTGTTGATAGAAAGGGAGCTGAGAACCCTGTTGCAGATAACTTGTCTAGGTTAGAGAATGTTCTTGATGACCCACTACCTATTGATGATAGCTTTCCTGATGAGCAATTAAATGTCATAAGTACTTCTCGTAGCACTCCATGGTATGCTAATTATGCTAATTATATTGTTGCTAAATTTATACCGCCTAGCTTCACATACCAACAAAAGAAAAAGTTTTTCTATGACTTGCGACATTACTTTTGGGATGGCCCACATCTTTATAAAGAAGGAGTAGATGGTGTTATTAGACGTTGTGTACCTGAGCATGAACAGGAACAGATCCTACGCAAGTGTCACTCCGAAGCTTATGGAGGACATCACGCTGGAGATAGAACTGCACATAAGGTATTGCAATCCGGTTTTTATTGGCGTACTCTCTTCAAATATGCCCGTAAGTTTGTTTTGTCTTGCGATGAATGCCAAAGAATTGGTAATATCAGTAGACATCAAGAAATGCCTATGAATTATTCACTTGTTATTGAACCATTTGATGTTTGGGGCTTTGATTATATGGGACCTTTTCCTGCCTCTAATGGATACACACATATTTTAGTTGTTGTTGATTACATTACTAAGTGGGTGGAAGCTATTCCAACTAGTAGTGCTGATCATAACACATCTATTAAAATGCTTAAGGAAGTTATTTTTTCGAGGTTTGGAGTCCTTAGATATTTAATGACTGATGGTGGTTCACACTTTATTCATGGTGCTTTCCGTAAGATGCTTACTAAATACGACGTTAATCATAGGATTGCATCTCCTTATCACCCTCAGTCTAGTGGTCAAGTAGAATTGAGCAATAGGGAGCTCAAATTAATTTTGGAAAAGACTGTCAGTAGGTCTAGGAAGAATTGGTCCTAGAAACTTGATGATGCATTATGGGCCTATAGAACTGCATATAAAAATCCTATGGGTATGTCTCCGTACAAAATGGTCTATGGAAAAGCTTGTCACTTACCTCTCAAACTAGAACATAAGGCATATTGGGCTATTAAAGAGCTCAACTATGATTTCAAACTTGCCGGTGAGAAGAGGTTATTTGATATTAGCTCACTTGATGAAGGGAGAGCCCAAGCATATGAAAATGCCAAGTTGTTTAAAGAAAAAGTTAAAAGATGGCATGACAAAAGGATACAAAAGCGTGAGTTTAATGTAGGTGATTATGTATTGCTATACAACTCTTGTTTAAGATTTTTTGCAGGAAAACTTCTCTCTAAATGGGAAGGTCCCTACGTTATCGAGGAGGTCTATCGTTCTGGTTCCATAAAAATCAACAACTTCACAGGCACAAATCCGAAGGTGGTAAACGGTCAAAGGATCAAACACTATATCTCAGGTAATCCTATAAATGTTAAAACTAATATTATTGAAACCATGACCCTGGAGGAGTAAATAAAGGATACCTTCCAGAATGTTCCAGACTCCAAAAAGGAATAGGTATGTGATACAGTAAGTAAATCGTCTCCAAATCATTTTTAAGGCAATATTTCTCCGTTTTGGAATATTTAGAAAGATAGAAAAATAAGTAGCATTCCTGGGAGGACACGAGGCCTCCACGAGGGTGGAGGGCGTGCCCTACCCCCTGGGCGCGCCCCCTACCTCGTGAGCACCTCGTGTGCCCTCTGGACTCTGTTTCCTTGCGCGATACGTATTTTGGTAGGTAAAAATTCATTATATATACTCCCGAAGGTTTTTGACCACCGTATCACACAAATATTCTCCGTTCTTGTTTCGAGCTGTTTTTCTGACAGGTCTAGAGCACCATGACTTCTCCCTCTTCCAGCAACGAAGACAAGGATGCTTGTCTATTGAAGATAGAGTTGAAGAGAGAAGAACCAGAAGAAGTCAACAAGGATGAAAGGATCAAGAAGTCCATGGAGGTTCAAGCTCCGGTGGTGAACAAAGAATACATCCCTCAACCCTTACCTAACTTTTTCACTCCAACAGAGATTGAAGCTTTCAAGATGATTGAGTTAGCCCGCATACAGAACAAGTATCTTACATAGGAGAATATTTTGTTGAAGGACCATATTACTGGGCTCAAGGGCATTATCCACAAGTTGGAGGAACTTTTACGCTCGATGTGCGATTATCCACTGTCATCTTCACCACCTCCATCACCTCCGAGGAAATAATCACATGGGTATGGGCACTCCCTTTGGCAACTACCAAGCTTGGGGGAGGTGCCCTGGTATTGTATCACCATCACAACTCCTATCTTTATAGTTTTTCTTAGTTCGATCCTATTAGTAGTATCTTGATTTAGTAGAATAAAGTCATGGCATGATCTAGTTTTGAGTTTTGCTTTATGATCCTTCTTTGTAATCGAGTCCGTGAGCTATATAATAAAGATTAGTGTTGAGTCAAGGGCTTGATTGTTTTGCCATGATCTTGGGTGATTAGAAGAAAAAAAAAGAATCAAGAGTTCATATTGATCTTATTGAAAGTAATGACTTCACATAGAAAGAGTATGATGATTTAAAGTTGTTGGGAGTTGGCAAATATAGCTTTGGTCATCGTTGCAATTAATAGGAAGGAATAAGGAAAGAGAGGTTTCACATATAGATATATTATCATTGACATCTTTTATGGTTGGGAGCACTCATTAAAATATGACATGCTAAAGAGTTGAGGTTGGACAAGGAAGACATCATAATGAGTTATGTTTTCTTACATTCGAGATAAAGTATGTTGTCATGGATCCTCTACCGTGTTGAGCTTGCGTTTCCCCCTCATGCTAGCCAAATTCTTAGCACCAAGTAGAAATACTACTTGTGCTTCCAAACACCCTTAAACCAGTTTTGCCATGAGAGTCCACCATATCTACCTATGGATTGAGTAAGATCCTTCAAGTAAGTTGTCATCGGTGCAAGCAATAAAATTTTCTCTCTAAATATGCATGACTTATTAATGTAGAGAAATAAGCTTTGTACGAACTTGTTGTGGACACAATAAAAGCGACGGACTGCATAATAAAGGTTCACATGCAAGGGGCAATATAAAGTGACGTTCTTTTGCATTAAGATTTTGTGCATCAACCCTAAACGCGCATGACAACCTCTGCTTACCTCTGCGAAGGGCCTATCTTTTATTATTATCCTCTACCTTACAAGAGTCTCGGTGATCCTCACCATTCCTTTTTCATTTTATCCTTTGGCAAGCTCAGCATGTTGGAAGGAGTATGATATACATATCTAATTGGATGTGGGGGAGCATGAATTGTTATTGTTGACATTACCCTTGAGGTAAAAGGTTGTGGGGCAAAACTATAAGCCCCTATCTTTCTCTGTGTCGGATTAAAACTCCATAACCACAAGTATCTCGTGAGTGCTAGCAATTATGAAAGACTAAATGATAGTTGAGTATGTGGACTTGCTTTTAAGCTCTAACATAGACTCTTTTCGATGTTATGATAAATTGCAATTGCTTCAATGACTGAGATTATAATTGTTAGTGCCCAATAATGTTTCTGATTCATGCTTTGTCTTTGTGAATAGGCCATTACTTGAACATGAGTAATCATATGACAAAATCTATTTATGTTGCTGTTATGAAATAATCATGATGCCTTCATGTCCGTATTTTATTTTTATCGATGCCTCTACCTCTAAACATGAGGACATATTTATTGTTATCGACTTTTCGCTTGAGGACAAGCAAGGTCTAAGCTTGGGGGAGTTGATACGTCCATTTTGCATCATGCTTTTATGATAATATCTATTACATTATGGGCTGTTATTTCACGTTATGTCACGATACTTATGGCTATTCTCTCTTATTTTACAAGGTTTACATGAAGAGGGAGAATGCCGACAGCTGGAATTCTGGGCTAGAAAAGGAGCAAATATTGAAGTACTATTCTCCGCAACTCCAAAAGTCCTGAAACTCCACGGAATACCTTAGAATAAATAAAGAAAATTCTTCGCCAAAGATGAAGGCTAGGGGGCCCACACCCTGCTCACAAGGGTGGGGGGCGCGCCCCCTACCTCGTGGGCCCCCTGGTGGCTCTCCGACGCCCATCTTCTCCTATATGAAGTCTTTCGATGAGAAAAAAATAAGGGAGAACCTTTTGGGACGAGACTCCACCGCCACGAGGCGGAACCTTGGCGGAACCAATCTAGGGCTCTGGCGGAGCTTTTTTGCCGGGGACACTTCCCTCCGGGAGGGGGAAATCATCACCATCGTCATCACCAACACTCCTCTCATCGGGAGAGGGCAATCTCCATCAACATCTTCACCAGCACCATCTCATCTCCAAACCCTAGTTCATCTCTTGTATCCAATTCTTGTCTCCAAGTCCGGGATTGGTGCTAGTAGTTTGCTAGTAGTGTTGATTACTCTTTGTAGTTGATGCTATTTGGTTTATTTGGTGGAAGATCATATGTTCAGATCCTATATGCACATTATTACCCCTCAGATTATGAACATGAATATGCTTTATGAGTAGTTATGTTTGTTCCTGAGGACAAGGGAGAAGTCTTGCTATTAGTAGTCATGTGAATTTGGTATTCGTTCGATATTTTGATAAGATGTATGTTGTCTAACCTCTAGTGGTGTAATGTGAACGTCGACTACATAACACTTCACCATTATTTGGGCCTAGAGGAAGGCATTCGGAAGTAATAAGTAGATGATGGGTTGCTATAGTGACAGAAGCTTAAACCCTAGTTTATGCGTTGCTTCGTAAGGGGCTGATTTGGATCCACATGTTTCATGCTATGGTTAGGTTTACCTTAATACTTTTGTTGTAGTTGCGGATGCTTGCAATAGAGGTTAATCATAAGTGGGATGCTTGTACAAGTAAGGGAAGTACCCAAGCACCGGTCCACCCACATATCAAATTATCAAAGTACCGAACGCGAATCATTTGAGCGTGATGAAAACTAGCTTGACAATATTCCCATGTGTCCTCGGGAGCGTTTTTCCTATCATAAGAGTTTGTCCAGGCTTGTCCTTTGCTACAAAAAGGATTGGGCCACCTTGCTGCACCTTATTTACTTTTATTACTTGTTGCTCGTTACCATTTATCTTATCATAAAACTATCTGTTACCACTTATTTCAGTACTTGTAGAGAATACCTTGCTGGAAACCGCTTATCATTTCCTTCTGCTCCTCGTTGGGTTCGACACTCTTACTTATCGAAAGGACTACGATAGATCCCCTATACTTGTGGGTCATCAATGAGCGTGAGCCATGGATATAACACTATGGGTGGAATAGAATATGATAATGGGGATTGTGTGGAGAAGACAAAAAAAGAGAAAGTATCACATTGACGAGGATAATTAACGGGCTATGGAGATGCCCATCAATTGATGTCAACATGAGGAGTAGGGATTGCCATGCAACGGATGCACTAGAGCTATAAATGTATGAAGGCTCAACAAAAGAAACTAGTGGGTTTGCATCCAACTTGCTTTCTCACGAAGACCTCGGGCATTTGAGGAAGCCCATCGTAGGAATATACAAGCCAAGTTCTATAATGAAAAATTCCCACTAGTATATGAAAGTGACAACATATGAGACTCACTATATGAAGAACACGGTGCTACTTTGAAGCACAAGTGTGGAAAAGAGATAGTAACATTGCCCCCTTTTTCTTTTCTTCTTTTTTTCTTTATTTTTTCTCTTTTGGCCTTTTTTGGCCTTTTTTCTTTGGCCTTTCTTTTTTTTCTTTTTTCTTTGGCCTTTTTTTGGGGACAATGCTCTAATAATGATGATCATCACACTTTTATTGATTTAGAACTCATGAATTACAACTCGAAACTAGAACAAGATATGACTCTATATGAATGCCTCCGGCAGTGTACCGGGATGGGCAATGAATCAAGAGTGACATGTATAAAAAATTATGCAAAGTGGTCTTGCCACAAATACGATGTCAACTACATGATCATGCAATGGCAATATGACAAAAGTAATGCGTGTCATAATGATAAATGGAACGGTGGAAAGTGGCATGGCAATATATCTCGGAATGGCTATGAAAATGCCATAATAGGTAGGTATGGTGGCTGTTTTGAGGAGGATATAAGGAGGTTTATGTGTGATAGAGCATATCGTATCACGGGGTTTTGATGTATCGGCGAAGTTTGCACCAACTCTCAAGGTGAGAAAGGGCAATGCACGGTACCGAAGAGGCTAGAAATGATGGAAAGGTAAAAGTGCGTATAATCCATGGACTCAACATTAGTCAAAAGAACTCATATACTTATTGCAAAAATTTAGAAGTCATCAAAAACAAAGCACTACGCGCATGCTCCTAGAGGGATAGATTGGTAGGAAAATGCCATCGCTCGTCCCCGACCGCCACTCATAAGGATGCACAATCCAAGGACACTTCATGTTTCAAATTTGTTACACAACTTTAACCATACGTGCATGCTACGGGACTTGCTAACTTCAACACAAGTATTCATTAAATTCATAATCACCCAACTAGTATGACTTTAATATCACTACCTCCATATCTCAAAACAATTATCAAGTATCAAATTGATCATAGCATCCAATTCACTTCCTATGATAGTTTTGATTATACCCAACTTGGATGCCTACAATTCTAGGACCAATTTTATAACCATAGAAAATACCATGCTGTTCTAAGAGACTCTCAAAATAATATAAGTGAAGCATGAGAGATCAACAATTTCTTCAAAATTAATCCACCGCCGTGCTCTAAAAGATATAAGTGAAGCACTAGAGCAAAAACTATCTAGCTCAAAAGATATAAGTGAAGCACATAGAGTATTCTAATAAATTTCAATCAAGTAGGCTTCTCCCAAAAGGTGTGTACAACAAGGATGATTGTGGTAAACTAAAAAGCAAAGACTAATATCATACACGACGCTCCAAGCAAAACACATATCATGTGGCGAATAAAAATATAGCTCCAAGTAAAGTTACCAATGAACGAAGACGAAAGAGGGGATGCCTTCCCGGGGCATCCCCAAGCTTAGGCTTTTGGATATTCTTGAATATCTTGGGGTGCCATGGGAATCACCAAGCTTAGGCTTTTGCCACTCCTTATTCCATAGTCCATCAAATCTTTACCCAAAACTTGAAAACTTCACAACACAAAACTCAACAGGAAATCTCATAAGCTCCGTTAGTGAAAGAAAACAAAACCACCACATAAGGTACTGTAATGAACTCATTGTTTATTTAAATTGGTGTTAAACCTACTGTATTCCAAGTTCTCTATGGTTCATACCACTTCATACTAGCCATAGATGCATCAAAATAAGCAAACAACACACGAAAGGCAGAATCTGTCAAAAACAGAACAGTCTGTAGCAATCTGTAACTAACGCAAACTTCTGGAACTATAAAAATCCTACAAAAATAGGACTTCCTGGAAAATATGTCTATTGATCTACAGCAAAAATAATAAATGCAAAAGTACGTTTCTGTGATTTATTGAATTTTTTCTCGTGAGCGCAAAGTTTCTGTTTTTCAGCAAAATCAAATTAACTATCATCATAGGTTATCCTATAGGTTCTACTTGGCACAAACACTAAATAAAACATGGAAACACATCTAAACAGAAAGTAGATACAAAATTTATTACTAAACAGGAACAAAAACAAAAAACACAAATAAAATTGGGTTGCCTCCCAAGCGCTATCGTTTAACGCCCCTAGCTAGGCATAAAAGCGAAGATAGATCTAAGTAGTGCCATCTTTGATTTTCAGTTTTTTAGCGGAATCATGCTCAAATCCGGGAGGCTATTTATGTTTCCCTTCATACTCTGAAATTTTTAGATCTAAAGAATCCAACCGCTTATTGCAAAGAGTAATCAACATATTCATGCGGTGAAGATTTACGCTAACACTCTTAAGAGGTTCAAGAGACTTTTGTAATATTTTTGTTACTTCCCAAATCTTTTCAAACACTTGAGTTTCTTCTTGGGTAGGATGTGATCCCCTTTTTTGAGGTAGGGTTCCCACTATTCCCTCTATAGTCTCATGCACAATACTGGGATCAATTTCAATAAAATTTCCTTTAGCAATGCAATCCAAGAGTTGTCTATGGGACATATTTAACCCAACATAAAAATTGCAAAGTAGAATTCTAAAATTCACCTCTAAAGTGCAATTACGATAAGATCCCATCATCCTATGCCAAGCATCTTTTAAGTTTTCTCCTTGCCTTTGCTTGAAGTGAAGAACTTCAAACTCTGGAGACATAGGAGCGGAAATGGGACTAGCCATTAAGACAAGGTAAACGATCTAACACATGAGCAAACAAAAAGAGGCAAGGAAAAAGAGAGGAGAAGAAGATTGGGAAAGAGAGGGCGAATAAAACAGCAAAGGTGAAGTGGGGGACAGGAAAACGAGAGGCAAATGGAAAATAATGTAAATGCGAGGGAGATGAGTTTGTGATGGGTACTTGGTATGTCTTGACTTGAGCGAAGACCTCCCCGGCAACGGCGGCAGAAATCCTTCTTGCTACGTCTTGAGCTTGCGTTGGTTTTCCTTGAAGAGGAAAGGGTGATGCAGCATAGTAGCGTAAGTATTTCCCTCAGTTTTTGAGAACCAAGGTATCAATCCAGTAGGAGGCTCCTCAAAAGTCCCACGCACCTACACAAACAAACAAATAACTCGCAACCAACACAATAAAGGGGTTGTCAATCCCTTCACGGCCACTTGCGAAACTGAGATCTGATAGAGAAAGTATGATAAGATAAATATTTTTGGTATTTTTATGATATAGATTGGAAAAGTAAAGATGCAAATAAAAGTAGATTGAAAGCTTATATGATAAAAGATAGACCCGAGGGCCATAGGTTTCACTAGAGGCTTCTCTCAAGATAGCATACGTATTACGGTGGGTGAACAAATTACTGTCAAGCAATTGATAGATAAGCGAATAATTATGAGATTATCTAGGCAGGATCATGTATATAGGCATCACGTCCGTGACAAGTAGACCGACTCCTGCCTGCATCTACTACTATTACTCCACACATCGACCGCTATCCAGCATGCATCTAGAGTATTAAGTTCATAAAAACAGAGTAACGCATTAAGAAAGATGACATGATGTAGAGGGATAAACTCATGCAATATGATATAAACCCCATCTTTTTATCCTCGATGGCAACAATACAATACGTGCCTTGCTGCCCCTGCTGTCACTGGGAAAGGACACCACAAGATTGAACCCAAAGCTAAGCACTTCTCCCATTGCAAGAAAGATCAATCTAGTATGCCAAACCAAACTGATAATTCGAAGAGACTTGCATAGATAACTCAATCATACATAAAAGAATTCAGAGGAGATTCATATATTTCTCATAGATAAACTTGATCATAAACCCACAATTCATCGGATCCCGACAAACACACCGCAAAAAGAGTTACATCAAATAGATCTCCACAAGAGAGGGCGAGAACATGGTATTGAGATCCAAAAGAGAGAAGAAGCCATCTAGCTAATAACTATGGACCTGAAGGTATGTGGTAAACTACTCACAACTCATCGGAGGGGCTATGGTGTTGATGTAGAAGCCCTTCGTGGTTGATTCCACCTCCGGCGGAGCATGGACGAAGGCTCCAAGATGGGATCTCGCGGATACAGAAGGTTACGGCGGTGGAAATTGTGTTTCGGTTGCTCCCTTGATGGTTTCGGGGTACGTAGGTATATATAGGAGGAAGAAGTATGTCAGTGGATGCCCGAGGGGCCCACGAGATAGGGGCGCTCCCTCCACCCTTGTGGCTGCCTCGGCTGCTTCTTGGCTTGCACTCCAAGTCCTCTGGATCACGTTTGTTCCAAAAATCATGCCCCCGGAGGTTTCATTCCGTTTGGACTCCGTTTGATATTCCTTTTCTTCGAAATACTGAAATAGGCAAAAAAAACAGCAATACGGGATGGGCCTCCGGTTAGTAGGTTAGTCCCAAAAATGATATAATGTGTAAAATAAAGCCCATAAACATCCAAAACAGAGTAATATAATAGCATGGAACAATTAAAAATTGTAGATACGTTGGAGACGTATCAATTACCTTGTTGTTTTTATAATTTCAGATTACAAATACCCATATCTACTATCCATATTGCACTTGTATCACCATCTCTTTGCCGAACTAGTGCACCTATACAATTTACCATTGTATTGGGTGTGTTGGGGACACAAGAGACTCTTTGTTATTTGGTTGCAGGGTTGCTTGAGAGATACCATCTTCATCCTACGCCTCCCACAGATTGATAAACCTTAGGTCATCCACTTAAGGGAAATTTGCTACTATCCTACAAACCTCTGCACTTGGAGGACCAACAACGTCTACAAGGAGAAGGTTGCGTAGTAGACATCAGAGTCCCGGATGAGATCCCGGATGTCACGAGGAGTTCCGGAATGGTCCGGAGGTGAAGATTTATATATGAGAAGTCCAGTTTCAGTCGCTGGAATAGTTTTGGGGTTATCAGTATTGTACCGGGACCACTGAAAGGTGTCCGGGGGTCCACCGGGTGGCGCCACCTATCCCGGGGGACCAAGTGGGCTGAATATGGGTGGGAACCAGCCCCCTAGTGGGCTGGTGCGCCCCCCCAAGGGCCCAAGGCGTCTAGGGTTGGAAACCCCAGGGGGTGGGGGCACCTCCCACCAACTTGGGGGGCAAGCTCCCCCCGTTGGCCGCCGCCCCCCTCTCCCCTAGCGCAGCCCTTCCCCCTCCTACACCTTCTCCTCTGTAGAGCTTGGCAAAGCCATGCCGGAGAACCACGAGCTCCACCACCACCACGCCATCATGCTGCCGGAGTTCTCCCTCAACTTGTCCTCCCCCCTTGCTGGATCAAGAAGGAGGAGACGTCCCTGGGCTGTACGTGTGTTGAACGCGGAGGCGCCATCTGTTCGGCGCTTGGATCAGATCTTTCGTGATTTGAATCGCTGCGAGTACAACTCCATCAACTACGTTCTTTTAATGCTACCGCTTAGCGATCTTCAAGGGTATGAAGATGCACTCCCTCTCTCTCGTTGCTAGCATCTCCTAGATCGATCTTGGTAACACGTAGGATTTTTTTGAATTATTCCTACGTTCCCCTATGGTGGCATCATGAGTTAGGTCTATGCGTAGATTCTATGCACAAGTAGAACACAAGTAGTTGTGGGCAATGATTTGGTCAATTTGCTTACCGTTGCTAGTCCTATCTTGATTCGGCGGCGTTGTGGGATGAAGTGGCCCGGACCGACCTTACACGTACGCTTACGTGAGACGGGTTCCACCGACTGACATGCACTTGTTGCATAAGGTGGCTAGCGGGTGTCTGTCTCTCCCACTTTAGTCGGATCGGATTCGATGAAGAGGGTCCTTATGAAGGGTAAATAGCAATTGGCATATCACCATTGTGGATTTTGCGTAGGTAAGAAATGTTCTTGCTAGAAACCCATAGCAGCCACGTAAAACATGCAACAACAATTAGAGGACGTCTAACTTATTTTTGCAGGGTATGCTATGTGATGTGATATGGCCAAAAGGATGTGATTAATTATATATGTGATGTATGAGATTGATCATGTTGTTGTAATAGGAATCACGACTTGCATGTCGATGAGTATGTCAACCGACAGGAGCCATAGGAGTTGTCTTAATTTATTGTATGACCCGAGAGTCAATATAAGCTCCATGTAATTACTTTACTTTATTGCTAACCGTTAGCCATAGTAGTAGAAGTAATAGTTGGCGGGACAACTTCATGAAGACACGATGATGGAGATCATGGTGTCATGCCGGTGACAATGGTGATCATGCCGCACCTCGAAGATGAAGATCGAAAGCGCAACATGATATTGGTCATATCATGTCACTTTATGATTTGCATGTGATGTTTGTCATGTTTACATCTTATTTGCTTAGAACGACGGTAGTATAAATAAGAAGATCCCTCACTAAAATTTCAAGAAATGTGTTCCCCCTAACTATGCACCGTTGCTAAGGTTCGTTGTTTGGAAGCACCACATGATGATCGGATGTGATAGATTCTAACGTTCGCATACAATGGGTGTAAGCCAGATTTACACATGTGAAACACTTAGGTTGACTTGACGAGCCTAGCATGTACAGACATGGCCTCGAAACACAAGATACCGAAAGGTCGAACATGAGTCGTATGGTAGATGCGATCAACATGGAGATGTTCACCGTTGATGACTAGTTCGTCTCACGTGATGATCGGACACGGCCTAGTCAATTCGGATCATGTATCACTTAGATGACTAGAGGGATGTCTATCTGAGTGGGAGTTCATTAAATAATTTGATTAGATGAACTTAATTATCATGAATTTAGTCTAAAATTGTCTTTACAATCTATCCTGTAGATCCAATGGCCCACGCTACTGTTGCCCTCAACTTCAACGCGTTCCTAGAGAAAACCAAGCTGAAATACGATGGAAGCAACTATACGGACTGGGTCCATAATTTGAGGATCATCCTCATAGCTGCTAAGAAAGCATATGTCCTTGAAGCACCACTAGGTGACACACCCATTTTCCTAGCAACTCAAGACGTTATGTACGTCTGGCAGTCACGTCGTGATGATTACTCCCTGGTTCAGTGCGACATGCTTTACAACTTAGAATTGGGGCTCCAAAAGTGTTTTGAGCAACACTAAGCATATGAAATGTTTCAAGAGCTGAAAATGGTTTTCCAAGATCATGCCCAGGTCGAGAGATATGAAGTCTTTGACAAGTTTTACAGTTGTAATATGGAGGAAAACAGTTCTGTCAGCAAGCATATAGTCAAAATGTGTGGGTTGCATAGTCGCTTGTCTCAACTCGGAGTTAATCTTCCAGATGACTCAGTCATTGACAGAATCCTCTAGTCGCTTCCACCTAGCTATCTACAATAGCTTTGTTATGAACTTCAATATGCAAGGGATGGAGAAGACAATTCCCGAGTTATATTCGATGTTGAAATCAGCGGAGGTGGAGATCAAAAAGGAACATCAAGTGCTGATGGTGAATAAGACCAGTAGTTTCAAGAAAGTAATGGGTAAGAAGAACTTCAGGAAGGACAGCAAGGGAGTTGCCACGCCCGCTAAGTCAGTTGTTGGGAAGAAGCCAAAGAATGGACCCAAGCCTGAGACTGACTGCTTTTATTGCAAGGGAAATGGTCACTAGAAGCGGAACTGCCCCAAGTACTTAGCGGATAAGAAGGCCGGCAACAACAAAGGTATATATGATATACATGTTGTTGATGTGTACCTTACCAGTGCATGTAGTAGCTCCTGGGTATTTGATACATGTGCGGTTGCTCACATTTGTAACTCAAAACAGGAGTTGCGGAATAAGCGAAGACTGGTGAAGGACGAGGTGACGATGCACGTCAGGAATGGTTCCAAGGTCGATGTGATCGCCGTCAGCACGCTACCTCTTCATTTACCTCCGGGATTAGTTTTAAACCTCAATAATTGTTATTTAGTACCAGCTTTGAGCATGAACATTGTATCTGGATCCCGTTTGATGCGAGATGGCTACTCATTTAAAACCAAGAATAATGGTTGTTCTATTTATATGAAAGATATGTTTTATGGTCATGCCCCGCTGGTTAATGGTTTATTTTTATTAAATCTCGAACGTGATGTTACACATATCCATAGTGTGAATACCAAAAGATGTAAGGTTGATAATGATAGTCCCACATACTTGTGGCACTGCCGCCTTGGTCACATTGGTGTCAAACGCATGAAGAAACTCAATGCAGATGGAATTTTGGAGTCTCTTGATTATGAATCATTTGACACGTGCGGACCATGCCTCATGGGCAAAATGACCAAGACTTCGTTCTCCGGAACAATGGAGCGAGCAACCAACGTGTTGGAAATAATACATTCTGATGTATGCGGTCCTATGAGCGTTGAGGCTCGCGGTGGCTATTTTTATGTTCTCACCCTCACTGATGACTTAAGTAGATATGGGTATGTCTACTTAATGAAACACAAGTCTGAGACCTTTGAAAAGTTCAAGGAATTTCATAGCGAGGTAGAGAATCAACGTGGCTGGAAAATAAAGTTCTTACGATCAGATCATGGAGGAGAATATTTGAGTCACGAGTTTGGCACACACTTAAGGAAATGTGGAATTGTTTCACAACTCACGCCGCCTGGAACACCTCAGCGAAATGGTGTGTCCGAACATCGTAAATGCATTCTATTGGATATGGTGCGATCTATGATGTCTCTTATCGATCTACCGCTATCATTTTGGGGTTATGCTTTAGAGACTGCCGTATTCACTTTAAATAGGGCACAATCTAAATCTGTTGAGATGACACCGTATGAATTATGGTTTAGGAAGAAACCTAAGCTGTCGTTTCTGAAAGTTTGGGGATGCGATGCTTATGTTAAGAAACTTCAACCTGAAAAGCCTGAACCCAAATCGGAAAAATGCGTCTTCATAGGATACCCTAAGGAAACTATTGGGTATACCTTCTAACTCTGATCCGAGGGCAAGATCTTTGTTGCCAAGAATGGATCCTTTCTGGAGAAAGAGTTTCCCTCGAAAGAAGTAAGTGGGAGGAAAGTAGAACTTGATGAGGTAACCCCTCTTGAATCGGAAAGTAGCACAGCTTAGGAAGATGTTTCTGTGGTGCCTGCACCGACTAGAGAGGAAGTTAATGATGATGATCATGAAACTTTGGATCAAGTTACTACTAAACTTCGTAGGTCCACAAGGACACGTTCCACACCAGAATGTGTATGGCAACCTTGTCTTGGAAATCATGTTGTTAGACAACGGTGAGCCTTCGAACTATGAAGAAGCGATGGCGGGCCCGGATTCGAACAAATGGCTTAAAGCCATGAAATCCGAGATAGGATCCATGTATGAGAACAAAGTATGGACTTTGGTGGACTTGCCTGATGATCGGCGAGCCATGGAAAATAAGTGGATCTTTAAGAAGAAGACTGCCATGGATGGAAATGTGGCCGTCTATAAGGCTCGGCTTGTCGCTAAGGGTTATCGACAAGTTCAAGGTGTTGACTATGATGAGACCTTCTCACCCGTAGCAAAGCTGAAGTTCGTCTGAATCATATTAGCAATTGCCACATTCTATGATTATGAGATCTGGCAAATGGACGTCAAAACGACATTCCTTAATGGTTTCCATAAGGAAGAATTTTATATGATGCAGCCATAAGGTTTTGTCGATCCTAAGAATGTCGACAAGGTATGCAAGCTCCAACGCTCTATCTATGGCTGGTGCAAGCATCTTGGAGTTGGAACATTCGCTTTGATAAAATGATCAAAGCATTTGGGTTTATACAGATTTATGGAGAAGCCTGTCTTTACAAGAAAGTGAGTGGGAGCTCTGTAGCTTTTCTCATACTATATGTGGATGGCATACTATTGATGGGAAATGATATAGAACTTTTGGAAATCATAAAGGCCTACTTGAATAAGTGTTTTTCTATGAAGGACCTTGGAGAAGCTGCTTACATATTAGGCATCAAGATCTATAGAGATAGATCGAGATGCCTCATTGGTCTTTCACAAAGCACATACCTTGACAAGATATTAAAGAAGTTCAATATGGATCAGTCCAAGAAGGGGTTCTTGCCTGTATTCCAAGGTGTGATATTGAGCACAACTCAACGCCCGACCTCGGCAGCAGAAAGAGAAAAGATGAGTGTCATCCCCTATGCCTCAGCCATAGGCTCTATTATGTATGCCATGCCGTGTACCATACCTGATGTGAACCTTGCCATAAGTTTGGTAGGGAGGTACCAAAGTGATCCCGGTATGGAACACTGGACAACGGTCAAGAATATCCTGAAATACCTAAAAAGGACTAAGGATATGTTTCTTGTTTATGGAGGTGCCGAAGAGCTTGTCGTAAGGGGTTACGTCGCCGCTAGCTTTGACACAGATCTGGATGACTCCAAGTCACAAACCGAATACGGGTATATTTTGAATGGTGGGGCAGTCAGCTAGTGCAGTTGCAAGAAAAGTGTCGTGGTGGGATCTACATGTGAAGCAGAGTACATAGCTGCTTCAGAAGCAGCGCAGGAAGGAGTCTGGATGAAGGAATTTATCACCGACGTAGGAGTGATTCTCAATGCGTCGGGCCCGGTGACTCTCTTCTGTGACAGCACTGGAGCTCTTGAAATTGCCAAGGAGCCCAGGTTTCACAAGTAGACCAAGCACATCAAGCGTCGCTTCAACTCCATTCGTGAATATATTCAAGATGGAGACATAGATATTATTTGTAAAGTACATACGGATCTAAACACTACAAAAAAAGACACATCCGTGACATTTTGGCCGAACGAAACTTTTTTCTGTCATACTTATGACACATCTATGACGATAATTGTGACAAAACCCGGTATCATCATAGATGTGGTGGGCTCCTACTTCTATGACAAAAAATCATGACAGGAAATGGGCTTTTCATCTTGGGCGGGCCGGAGACGCAGCTGCATGACATTCTTTGGGCCACCCATGACGGAAAAAACCGTGGTAGAAGTGAGGGCGAGGAAAATTTCGGGGAGTTCCCGGTTACGGTGGGTGGTCGAGGGCCGAGCGATGCGTGTTTCTCTCGTACACGTATGCGCGTGTGTGCAAGGTGTTGGCTCTAACTGAACCCAAGCGAGGCATTGGGCTCTAACTGAACCCGAGTGATTGCACTGCAGGCTACGCGTTACTGAACCCGAGCGATCGATCGATGGCTGTTAACTGAACCCGATCGAGCGATTCCTTCGCTACTGCTGCTAACTGAAGCCGATCGATGCTGCCTCTCTGGATGAACAGTGAGAGTTGCGCGGGAGGGGGGGGGTTGGATGAACAGGACCCGTGGCGTTGCCTCTGGATGAACAAGACCCCGATCGATCGAGCCGGTTGGGGCTGGATGAACATGACCCCATGGAGGGCTGGATGAACATGAGGACCCCGTGGATGGCTGGATGAACAGTAGACGATGGAGGGGTGGATGAACAGTAGCCCGTGGTGGGGTGGTTGAACAGGATCCCGTTGAGAGGGGTGGTTGAACAGTAGCCGGTGGAGTAGCGCGCGGTGGAGGCTGGATGAACAGGAGCCTATGGATGAACAGTCGCAGGTGGAGGATGGAAGAGGTCGACGGTGGATGAACAGTAGCCCGTGGAGGCTGGAGGAGGTCGATGGTGGAGATGAACAGTATCCCGTGGAGTCCCGTTTTGCAGTACGCCACACCCCTCCCGATGAACAGGACCCCCGTTTCGACCGTAGCGCTCCAACACAAGTCCGTTTCATCCGTTTTGCGGTACTCCACACCCCTCCCGATCAACAGGACCCCCGTTTCGACCGTAGGAGGTCCATTTCCTCCGTTTTGCGGTATGCCAGACCCCTCCCGATGAACAGGATCCCGTTTCGAACGTGGCCAATTGAACACAAGGTTGTTTCCTCCGTTCTGTGGTACGCCAGGCCTCGTTTCCATCGCTTGTTCCGTCCAAGCCCTCCCGATGAACACGACGACACATTCCATTCCGACCCAGCCGGTTGGCTCCCCATGAACACGACGACGACGCTGTTTCTCCGTTCCAACCCAGCCATGTACATGAGCCCTGGCCGTATGTATGCGTGAGTAGGCGTTCGAGACCCTGCCCGTATGTATGTATGTGGCCATATTTTCTTTCTTGCACCTTGGCCGCTATACGTACGTGTACATGCTACGTGCGTGCCTCTACTACTTCATCTGCACGCCTCTACTACGACACGTGCGCGCTTCTACATCCACCAGTATGTACGTACACGTTCGCGACCAGAATGACAACACTACGTACGCTTCGACCAGGTGGGTCCTGACTGTCACGCACTTCCTTACATGCGAAGATGTAGCAGGTGGGTCCCAGCAGTACGGGGGGCGAATCGTTTTTTTCCTGGACCCATTTCCTTGCGTGCAAACATGTAGCTGGTGGGTCCCAGCAGTCAGGGGGCGAATCATTTTTTTCGCGAAATACGGTGGCCCGTCCGGTGGGTCCCCGCTGTCAGGTGGAGGAATAAATATTTTGTGCGTAATAAGGAGGCACTTCCTTGCGGCTGCCGTGGGCCCAGCTGTCAGCCTCTCCACGTACAGTACTCTTCCGATGGAAGTCGGTCGTTGGCCACATTGACCATGCCGCGCCGAGAGCACCACGGCGGTGGACGATAGCGAGGCCTAGGAAGGGGACGACACGGAGCCGGGGAAGATGCAGCAGTGGATGCCCATGCGAAGAGGAGTACAAGGGTTCACTGGTTCGGCTGCGGTGTGAGGCTGCCGTCGCCGCAGAATAACATGGGGTGCGGGTGAGTAGAGGGATGTCCTAGCCAGCGGTGGGAGTAGTAGGGGGTGGTGAGGCCTCCGCGGCATCACAGCCGGCCACGGGAGGCAGGAGCATGCGGCACAACCGGCGCTGCTTTGGGCGGCTAGAGCATGAAGACCAGTGGTTGAAGAAGCACTACGGTCGTTGGATGGACATCGTACGGTCACTGGAGCTAGAATCATTCATATTGACTAAGTTGACAAAGCCCTCCGTCCCCGTCAACTTAGTAGGCCCACAAGTCAGCCTCCCACCAAGGTGAGTCCCAGCTAGGAGGGGGAGTATTCATTTTTTTTGTGCATAATAAGGAGGCATTTCTGGTGGGTCCAAGCTGACAGCGGGGGGACCATTTTTTTTGCAAAATACAAAGGCCCTTCCGGTGGGTCCCAGCTATCAGGTGGAGGAATCATTATTTTGCGCGTAATAAGGAGGCATTTCCCTGTGTGGGCCCCTACTGTCAGCATCTTCCGATGGCTGTTGTTTGTTGACAATGTTGACCTCGCCGCGTCGAGAGCACAAACGTGGTGGACGAGGGCGAGGCCCAGGAAGAGAACCACCCAGAGCCGGCGAAGCCACCGCAGCGGATGCCCACGCTGAGGGGAGTACGAGCGCGCTGACTGGTCGGCTGCGGGGTGAGGCTGATGTCGCCAGAAAATAATAGGATGTGTGGGTGGTTAGAGGGATGGCCTCGCGGCAGCACAACCAGCCATGGGAGGAGGGAGCAGGCAGTCCCATCGGTGCTGGTTTGGGCGGCTGGAGCAGGAAGATCAGAGATTGAAGAATCACGACGGCCGTTGGATGGAAATCCAACAGTCACTGCTTGTGCGTCAACCTTTTTTTAGGAAAGCCTCAAATCTGTGGAAAACAGCATACAACCCATCTGCCATTATTTCTAATAATTTACAGCCCATTTGCTAATTCTTAAGGTTTTTTTGGAGCCAATATTCTTTCTGTTAGCATTACAGCCCATATTGTGGCCACGGTTAAAAAATTATACGAAATTTTGCATATTTCGGTGCGGTCCGAACTGTTTTTAATCCCAAAATTTCGAGTCACATTCAAACTGATTTTAAAAATAAATGTATATCAATATAAAATCCAACAAATTGTCCACGCATAAAAATCAATGCAATTTAAAATCTCGAAATGAAAAAAAGAAATTTGAAACTAATTGCCGGTTTGATGTGTTTTAAAAATATACAGCCCATTTCTCATTACAGATAGGCCATTTTCTCAGCCAGCCGAATGAAGCTCTCCTCGTCTTGAAAGATTTGCAGCCCAACAGGCCTGACAAAGCGACTTACTTGGAAAATCACAAAAAAACTGGGTTGTGGCTGTGGACCCAGTTGTCACCCTCTCCACGTACAGTACTCTTCTGATGGAAGTCGGTCATTGACCACATTGACCAGACCACATTGACCATGCTGCACCGAGAGCACCAAGGCGATGGACGGCGGTGAGGCCTAGGAAGGGGAAGATGCGGAGCCGGGGAAGACGCGTCGGTGGATGCCCACGCGGAGAGGAGTACGAGGGTTCACTGGTTTGGCTGCGGCATGAGGCTGCCATCGCCGCAGAATAACAGGGGGTGTGTGTGAGTAGAGGGATGCCCTGGGCCAGCGGTGGGAGTAGTAGGGGGCGGTGAGGCCTTCGCGGCATCACAGCCTGCCACGAGAGGCAGGAGCACGTGGCACGACCGGCGCTGCTTTGGGCGGCTGGAGCAAGAAGACCAGAGGTTGAAGAATTACTACGATCATTGGATGAACATTGTACGGTCACTGCAGCTAGAATCGTATATATTGACTAAGTTGACAAAGCCCTTGATACACGTCAACTTAGTAGGCCCACAGGTCAGCCTCCGAAACGGCGTGCCCCAGATGTCAGGGGAGGAATCATTTTTTGGGCGGCCGAAGCTAGTATATCCGAGATTGAAGAAGAAGCACGACATACGTTGCATAGACATTCAACGGCCACTGCTGCTAGAACCGTGTGTTGACTATAATAAGTTGACAAAGCGTTGCATACGCGTCAAACTTTTTTCTTAGGGGACGCATCAACTTAGTAGGCCCACAAGTGTGTGGCAGAGAACTTATAGCCCATTTGCGATTTGTAAGAATGTACAACCCATTTTTGAATTCTAATGGAATTTACTACAGCCCATTTACAGTTTGTTAAAAGTACATCCCATTTTCTCGCTAGGACAACGATTAATAATTTCAACCAACCATTCAAGACAGAATTCAATAAAAAATTTCCCACATTTTGATGGGATCCGAAATATTTTTATCCTGATATTTCTAGTGAGATTAAATATAATTTGTATTACATAAAAATCCAATGAAACATTGCGCGTGCAACAATTAAAAATTAAGATTTTCAAAATCCATACATAATATTTTATAAACTAATTTCGTCTTTGGTGCATTGTTTTATAGTTACTACCCAGTTTTTATAATTACATCCCATTTATTATTTTTTAAAGCCCATTTCCTGTTAAGCCTAATGCATAAAATTTGCAGCCCAGCGGGGCGGAGAATAACAAGTTGACCTTGCCTGGGTATTCCTCAAAAAAATGTATAGCTGGACTAGCCATTTTCATCTTGAAAAAATTAACATCTGGGCTGGATATCTGGCCTGGGCTAGACGGGCCACAACTTGCCCAGTTAATACCCTGCTCTCCTCTGAACAACAACGAAAACATCGCCAAGAAAAACTTTGTAGTGCTCACGCCTCAAAAACACAAATACTGCTCGAGCTGCTTGGTCCCAGCTGTCGGCCGCACCTTGTGCAATTCTCTCGTTTATATTGACTACATAGGTTGACAATGATGTGGGACCATGATGTCAGGAAACCAGGAGGAAGCAAAAAAAATATAGTTGTACATAATAAGGAGGCACTAGCGTACGTACGACAATAGCCCTACTGGGCCCCTACTGTCATCCAATCAAAATAAAGTCATCTCCTGAATCCTCATGTTTGTTGACCATGTTAACAATGCTCGGCACCACGGCGAGCGCAACAACTCGAAGGACGACGGAGAGGACCTCGCGGGCCCTTACGGATGGTCTGATACTGCGCCTGCTGCTCATTCAGGAAGCCAGGATCATCGGACACCTATGAGCACCTTCGAGAGACTGAGACGGCATGAAATGGTAAGGCCGCGCTTGGGAACTCTGGTTTATTTCACACATGTATTAAGATACAAGTGTCATTTACTCGTCATCAGAAACAATGCATAAAATACAGGCGTAATGAAACCGAGGGCCCAAGGTCTGTAAGTAAAACCGGCGGGTTACGCGTGTAATTTGAGAGGCTAGTGTATATTTTACTACTAGTCGAAATTGACCAACCAAGCGCTTCGCCCGATACCATCTTCTTTTATTTACAAGCGTCAGTTTTACAAGCGGTTTTGGTTGGAAAACAACGATCCAATCACAGCCTAAGATGATGAGTTGGTCGGAAGATCATATGGTTTCACGTCTAACCTACCCGACTTGTCGTATAGGCTATGAATGAAACATAAGATGATGAACTTCTTAAGCACGGAAACAACAGAAGAGGATAATCTTCTTAACAAGCAAACCACTGGCATTAGATCGACATGCAAAACAATACGAAGCACTATTCTCAGGAGGCACGGTGAACAACTCCTGATGTCGCATGCCACAACATTCCAAGCTCAACTTTGCAATCAAACACAAGGCCTGGCGCTACATAAACAATTCAGAACAAACTCTTAACACAGGAATATCTCAGTAGAGTAACTATTTACTTCTAAAACTGAACACAGGAATACGAAAAACTGATCGACGCTGCTCACACCAAATGGCGTCCCACTCAAAAATATCAAATGCATGTCTTCTGGCTAACATCAATGACCAAATTTTGACAAGGTTTTCCAGTTCCAATATATATTGCACAAGGCATGTCATTACATAGACAATATTCAGAACAAACTCTTAACAAAGGAATATCTCAGCAGAGTAACTATTTACTTCTAAACTGAACACGGGAATAGGAAAAAACGATCAACACTGCTCCCAGCAAAGGGCGTCCCACTCAAAAATATCAAATGCATGTCTTCTGGCTAACATCAATGAGCAAATTTTGACAAGGTTTCCCAATTCCAATATATTAAACTAATGTCTTCTTGCTAACAACAACGATTAAACTTTGACAAGCTTTTCCCATTCAAAAATTTGTAATGCCTATGATCGCCGAGTCCTATCATGGCTTCTTATACTTGTTTGGGCACTTTTTGAGTTACCGATGCTCTCTGCAGACTAGTCACGTCACCAACGTCTACTATTACTCTATAAAGCTTCTCGGTCATTCCTTCTGTAATGTAGCGCAAATAGTGACTGCTTCTTTCTGCAAAGTGGAATGACCAACTGGACCCAGTAATGCGGCAGTTTGCCTTGGACACATTGGCTCCTTTTGTGCAGTTCAACTAAAATCAAAGTCGGAATAAAACCGAGCTTTAATTTTGATATCCTTGTAAGCAACAATAGGTATAAGGGAAACACTTACTGAGAAATAATGGTTGATGACTTGTACTCCCAGAAGAAAAGCATCTACTGATCTACCTTATCTTAATGGGAAACAAAGCAGGAGAGTAGCAATTCTCCATCAGTGTGATTCATTCATGTTGACTGAGAAATTATCTTAACAATGCCTTGTTTCAACATTTATAAAGAATGACAAAGCAGAAAAGTACCATTCCTAAAACAATGTGACTGATTCATTTTAACAGTGACATTCAAGTTGAACTGCACAAAAATGGTAATCCCGCCAACCCCTAACAAGTGTTGCAGTTTTGAAATAAGATTCAGTAGTTAATTCTGAGAGTGGCATTACTTAATTTTACCAGTGGCATTAGACTAACGAAAAACATAAACAGTTCTAGGGGAGAGTGGGTGCAACAACAATATGTGCTTCCATCTACTTATAAAGGGGGTGATGCAGAGTTTGTTGTAACAAAGCAACAAGCATCATGTCTGGGTTGGTCCCATTTTTGTTCACTACTTAATGAGAAAAGACAGCAATACAATAGTTTCAATTCAACATTTATTTAAAACAGTACCAATACAAACAACATATCAAAGCACACTGCACAATCATGTGGATGAAGGCCTGTACCGACCTTTCATGACAAGACCGGGATAAAATACGAATCTACCAACACAAATAGGAAATCCAATCTTGTTTTGTGCAGTTGCACTGAAATCAAGCAAAGTGTTTCGTGTAGCAAAGAAAAATGTCGCAATAGCAACAAGTTGAATAGATACCTCTGTTTTAACAGAGGCAAAAAAGGAAACAATTACTTGCCGATAAAGGAGGATGAAACAAACGTGACAGAAAGAAGCATCTAACTTATCTTGATGGAAAACAAAGTAGGATAGTAGCATTTCTAAAACGATTGCATTGATTCATATTAACAGAGACATTCTCTTAAAACAGCATTCGTTAAAAAATGTAATTTACTTGTAACAGTGGCATTGCTTCAATTTTCCGGCGACATTCTTAGATTAACAATAGCAAGATAGGTGTATGGGACATGCCAGCACCACGTGCGTCCACACATATAAATGGGTGATGCAGAGTATGTAGCCAAGCAGCATATCTGCGTTGGTCCCATAATTGTTGTCTTTGAACCTTTTTCCTATATGAGGGCAGCAAATCTAGTCCTGCACAAACTACCCGACCCCCCAGTTTCTTTCCCTTACAGATGCGTGTACTGGGTTACCCCCTTTTTCCCTTTTCGACCAACAAAGCGGCTAGATAGCCAGCCTATACTACTTTCCGTCCTTCCTTTTCTCATTGAACCACGTCCTAGATTCATGCTCCGCCCCACCGCACCCTTCTTTTCTCTTTGAACCAAGACCTAGATTCGACTACAGATCGAAAAAGATCCACATGCAGCTAGAGCAACGACGGTTTCAAAGAAACTTATATCTTAGGGTCGTCGGGATGTGGCAAGGCGTGCGGCGGGAGGCCGGATCTGCCCACACTACATACGGCAACGAGGAAGAAGGGGTCGGTGGCCCTCCCACACAGGTGCTGGGTGAAATAGAACATCACAACCGACAGTGGATTGCCTCCCTTGCCTAAGGCGATAAAGTGAACGCTGCACCTCCTCCCCTTCCCGGTGCGACGGGATCTGGATGCCTCCTTCACCAGCTGTGAGGGGGGAGAGAGAGACAAGAGGCCAGCGCAGTCTTGTTTAGATCTGGTGAAGAGAGGGTGAGAGACTCTAAATATAGCAAACCCTAGCAAAGGAACATTGAGCCTCCAGCGTGTGTATATATATATATGTAGTGCGGCAAGAGTGTGGAGAGTGCAAACCCTAGCGAACAAGCGTTGAGGCTCCAGCTTATGGGGTTGTTTGGTTCTAGGCCTAGGAGTGCCACACTTTTCCATACTGGGGTTGTTTGGTTTGAGACTAAGTTTGCCAAAGCTTGCCACATCTAAGTTTAGGCAAGTTTGACCAACTTAGGTGTGTGTTTGGTTCAAGCCACATTTTAGGCAAGCCACACTATGGTCCCACATCACATACACACAAAAAGTGTGGCAAGATTCCCTTAGGCTTGCCAACTTGTGGCTCTCACTTTGAAGAACTAACCTTAGGAAAGTTTGGCAATATTGTATGGCAAAGTGTGGCACTCCTAGGCCTAGAACCAAACAGCCCCACAATGTTGCCAAACTTGCCTAAGGTTAGTTCTTCAAAATGAGAGCCACAAGTTGGCAAGCCTAAGGGAATCTTGCCACACTTGTTGTGTGTATGTGATGTGGGACCATAGCGTGGCTTGCCTAAAATGTGGCTTGAACCAAACACACACCTAAGTTGGTCAAATTGCCTAACATTAGGTGTGGCAAGCTTTGGCAAACTTATAGTCTCAAACCAAACAACCCCTATATATATACTATAGTACGGACTGAGCTCCGGTGCCTTAACTGCACCTGCTTTTGGCTGTATGACAGGTGGGTCAGCCATATTTTGGGCCCACCTATCATAAACCCAATGGCAGGTTAAAGTAAATGAAGTTGTGTCCATATAGTACTCGTGTATACGACCAATATATAGTGGAGTGGTTTTCTTATTCTCTCCATAACAATCGTTTTAAATTGTGTAAGTACGAAATGAAACTCTTTATTTACCGTACCAGTGAAGAAAACTACTAAGTACTCCCTCTGTCCCATAATGTAAGACGTTTTTTCATATTACGTTGGTGTGAAAAAAACATCGTATATTATGGGACGGAGGGAGTACTCCCGATGAACTAATGATCCACACGTCCTGGTCTCACTTCCGGACCGCTGCCACGACCGCTCCTGACCAACCCGAACCCTCTGCATCACCTCAGTGTGTGCGTTCGGTTTTTTCGGTTTGATTCGGTTCGGTTTATACGGTTTTTGGTTTATACAGTTTTTATACTTCGGTTTATACGGTTTTATACATAGATACGGTTCAGTTTCGGTAATAACCATTTAATTTCAGTTTGGTTTCGGTAATAACCAAAATAACCAAAGTTGACGCAAATTTGTAAACAAGAATTATTGTTTTGGTCACAGTGATTCGGTTCATGTATGTATGTTAGATTTTTTGCGAGAACTGTGTACGTAGATTGGGTCATTAAATGTGATTTAGATAGCAGCAAATATGAGAGATTAGTTATGTTTCAGAGGTCCACATGATTTGGTCTTACCATTAGATTAAATGCATGCAAATATGATTGGTTACAGGGAAGAAGCTGAAAAAGGAATGAGACAATCCTGTGCATCTAGCCATCCACAAGGACACGACCAAGGTGGCCAGGTCGATCCTCCCGAGTCATGACAAAAGCAAGATGCTACCTTTTTTTGAGCGATCGGCTACCTGGGACTACATGTAGTGCTCTGCGCGTGGGTCGCTAGACGAATCGGCCGTATGGGCTTGATACTTTGAGCCCAAATCCTCAAACAAGCATCGCATGTACCGCCCTGGTTGTGGTTTGAGCTGCACCAATTTAGTACCACCTCGCCTATCGAGTAGCAGCGCGGTGAGCGGATGGCTATAAAACAAGGGGTGGCGAAGGCTTGAGTTCATATTGTCGCACACTAAAGCGGACTTCGGTTTTATCGGTTTAACCGAACGGTTTTCGGTTTCTAACCGAAAAAACCAAATGCTAAGTGGTTTATAGAATTGAAAATTGAAACCATAACCATAACCTGAAAAAACCAAAATTTCGGTTTGGTTTGGTTTTTTTGGTTTGGTTTTTTGTTTGCGGTTCGGTTTTGCACACCCTGCCCATCACCCGCGCGTGCTTCCCGCACGAAACGGTCAGTGCCGCATTCATGCCCGGCCAGAGCGGACGCGACCTCTCACTAGTGCCGACATTGAAGCGGCGCACCGGCCGAGAGAGTGTCGCCCGCGCCGCTTCCTGGTGCACGTGACTGCTCCGCATTCAAAGGTCGCAATAGCCGACCACAACATGCATGTAAAAAGTTCTTGGGTGTCCATGCTATAGCTAGCTGCCCACGCAGATGTCGACCGCGTCTATGCAGAACATTGTTCCCTTCCCCGAGCTGCAGGCTCAGGCCAGATATGTGACCAACGGTGGGGCTACCGTCATTCTATGCCTGTGAAGAGAGCAACCCAAGCAAGCAGGCTTGTAGCTTATGCTCCTGCCAGTGTATATATAGTGGTTTTATTTTTCTCTCCATATCAACCATTTTATATTGCGTACGTGTCATTGAAGAGTGAAATGATGGTTGCTTCTTCCGACTAACTTACTATGTGATTTGACTGCTCCTTAGTGGCCCCTACACGTACTCCCCCTACATGTATGCAACAGTGACACATACACATGGATGCAAAAACGCGCGCGACGCCCTAATGCATGCATGTCCGAGCACATGACGGAACACGCACGGTCATGCTCAAGTGCTCAACCTACACGTGTGAAAGATCGTGGATGTCGCCTAGAGGGGGGGTGAATAGGCGTTTTAAAATAATTACGGTTTAGGCTTGAACAAATGCGGAATAGACCTAGCGGTTAATTTGTCAAGCACAAAACCTAAAACAACTAGGCTCGCCTATGTGCACCAACAACTTATGCTAAGCAATATAAGCAACTATGTGATAGCAAGATATGTGACAAAGACCAATATGGCTATCACAAAGTAAAGTGCATAAGTAAAGGGCTCGGGTAAGAGATAACCGAGGCACACGGAGACGACGATGTATCCCGAAGTTCACACCCTTGCGGATGCTAATCTCCGTTTGGAGTGGTGTGGAGGCACAATGCTCCCCAAGAAGCCACTAGGGCTACCGTAATCTCCTCACGCCCTCGCACAATGCAAGATGCCGTGATTCCACTAAGGGACCCTTGAGGGCGGTCACCGAACCCGTACAAATGGCGACCCTTGGGGGCGGTCACCGAACCCGTACACTTTGGCAACCCTTGGGGGCGGTCACCGGAACCCGTCAAAATGCTCGGGGCGATCTCCACAACCTAATTGGAGACCCCGACGCTTGCCCGGAGCTTTACACCACAATGATTGAGCTCCGAACACCACCAACCGACTAGGGCGCCCAAGCACCCAAGATGAACAAGCTCAAGGGCACCAAGCACCCAAGAGTAATAAGCTTCTCAACTTTTAACTTCCACGTATCACCGTGGAGAACTCAAACCGATGCACAAATGCAATGGCAAGGGCACACAGAGTGCCCAAGTCCTTCTCTCTCAAATCCCACCAAAGCAACTAATGCTAGGGAAGAAAATGAGAGGAAGAACAAGAAGGAGAACACCAAGAACTCCAAGAACTAGATCCAAGGGGTTCCCCTCACATAGAGGAGAAAGTGATTGGTGGAAATGTGGATCTAGATCTCCTCTCTCTTTCCCCCCAAAAACTAGCAAGAATCCATGGAGGGATTGAGAGATAGCAAGCTCGGAGAAGGTCAACAATGGGGGAAGAACGCGAGCTCAAAGGATAAGGTTCAATGGGGAAGAAGACCCCCTTTTATAGGAGGGGGAAAATCCAACCGTTACCCCACTGGACATCCCCGCACAGAGCAGTACTACCGCTAGGGAAGGGCGGTACTACCGCTCCGGGCGGTACTACCGCTCAACCCAGCGGTACTGCCGCACTGCCAGGGTCCTGACCCCAGGGCGGTACTACCGCTAGGGAAGAGCGGTACTACCGCTTAGGGCGGTACTACCGCTCCTACTACCTCCCTTAGTGCCACAAAACCCGACACGAAAAACTCGTTCGAGAATCGAGGCGGAAGTAGCCTAGACACACAGCGGTACTACGGCCGAAAATCCCAAGCGGTACTACCGTTCGGAGAGCGGTACTACCGCTTGGAGCAGTACTAATGCTCTGAGAGCGGTACTACCGCTGGGGAGCTTCGGCGGTACTACCGCTGTGGTCGCGGTACTACCGCTGGGGCCAACCTTATGCCTCAACCACGAAAACAAAGAATACTCCAAGGAAAACCAGAACTGCCATAACTTCTTCATATGAGCTTCGAATTGAGCAAACTCAAGCTTGTTTGAAACAAGACAACGAGTAGATGCATGTTATAGAAGAAGAGGCAGGGGAGGTATGCTAGGCAAACAAAGAAGTGACACCTCCAACAGAGAAGAACCGGCATACCCTCCAACATCGAAAACATCATAGAAGATGCATGTGAACTCCGTTTTTTATGAACACGAGCTTGTCATGAACATGACCAAAAGCTCCAAATCTCACAAGGAGAAGAACCAAACAAGAACCAATAAAGATGATGCAAGGATGCAATGGTTTGAGCTCTCTATGAACGATACGATCAAGCAACTCATCGAGAGCCCCCCTTGATAGTACGGCAAACGATCCTATAACCCGGTCTCCCACAACTACCATGAGACCGGAAAGGTAGAAAACCTATCAAGGGCAAACCTTTGCCTTGCACATGGTCCACTTGAGCTAGATGATGACGATCTTGACTCCCTCAAGTTGGACCACCTTTCTTGATTGCATTGGTTCGAAGAGGACTAGTTGATTGCTCGCCCATACTCCACTATGGGTGAGCCACTCTTCTGCACATCTTCACAAGTCCATTGTCGCCACAATGGATGGCAAGCTTCAAGCATATGATCTCTTCATGATGATTCAACTTGAGCTTCCACACCGCAACCTAACCCCACAAAGAACTCTCACGAAGACCATGGGTTAGTACACAAAGCGTAATTGACCATGCTTACCATACCATGGGATCGCTTGATCCCTCTCGGTACATCTTCTATGCTTTGTGTGTTGATCAACTTGATTCATTCTTTGACTTAGTCTTGATCAACCTTGAATCTTTCCAACTCTCTTCATTTGGATGATGTCTTGAAGGTAAACATGAATGATCACACAACCTTCTTCTTCAAGACATGCTTGCAATAAGCTCAACACTCGCATGACCAATCTTTGGATAATTCCTTAATAGCATCTTGGTCAACTCAAAAACTCCTTGAAACCAACACATGGACTTCAAAAAAAACCTATGGACAAATCCTTCAAATACAACTGAAGACAACCATTAGTCCATAGAGATTGTCATCAATTACCAAAACCAAACATGGGGGCACCGCATGTTCTTTCAACGTGCATGCACACACATACTCAGCCAGGGTGAGCTAGTGACCGTATAAAGACCGGAAAATGTATATATTGAGCACAGTGAGCGTATTATGAAGTCCACCGACCATACTTTTACAAATATATAGTGACAGACAGTGTATTTATCTTGTTTGAAATTAAGCCATATTAACTGGAGAGGAGGCAGTATGGAGTAGCATTACTTTGTTGTGTCCCGTCAACTTGCCGAACGAGGAGAAGCTTGCAGGACGGGAGAAGCTTGCGCGCGGTGGCATGCAGGACAAGGAGAAACTTTTGAGTAATGCTGTGGACGTGCAACAATTAATTCGGTGTCATATTGCCAGAAGCATACACTATATTAGTACTACTATTATTGTTTGACTTCCCGAAGAGGCGAACAGCCAAGCGCAAAGTAGGATAGTTACTGCTTTGATGTGTCCCCTCAACTCGCCGAACGAGGAGAAGCTTGCTTACTATATTACACCTCTCCCTCGCCCATGCGCGCGGTGGCTTGCAGGACGAGGAGAGGGTTTTGACTACAGCGCCCTCTACCTCTCCCTCTCCCTTGCCCTCGCCCTCGTGGCGGACGTGCAGCAGTTCAATCAGTGTCAGATTGCCAGAAGCATATTGTACTATAGTATCATCATTGTTGGACCTTCCGAAGAGGCAAAGAGCCAAGTATGCACTATACTAGTACTAGGAACCAGATGGAGGAGCGTCTACACTCTTATTATATTTTTAAAATGTGCTAAAGCAATCTTCAACACATTTGGTTCTCTTCGAGGGTTCTCGCATGTGATAATGGAAGTTGATTGCATGGAACACTCGCCACAATTCTCGCTTAATTCTGACTCATATCCAGTTACAAATAGGAGCGCTCGATAATATTTCCTCTTTTTTTGTTATTCAGCATGTAAACAGGTCAGCAAACCTTGCGGCGCATCTTTGAGTGAACCGTGCTTGCTGCACTTTGAATGTGGCCAAGAGCTGGCTTGATGAAACACATCGCTTCCTACTTCTTTTCTTGCGGGATACCTCGCTTCCTAGTGACTAGTGTCTTGGCTGATCGTCCTAAGAATGCTTATATATGAATAAAGCTCTCTCATTTACCCACAAAAAAGATTAAGCCATATTAACCGGAAAGGAGGGAGTATGGACTAGCACTACTTTTCGGTGTGTCCCGTCAACTCGCAAAATGAGGAGAAGCTTGCAGGACAAGGTGAAGCTCGCTTACGCCTTTTGACTAATCCAACCTATCCTCGGTGGACATGCATCAGTCCATTCGGTGTCAGATTGTCAGAGGCATACACTGTAGTACCGAACATGCGGAGTACCATCATTGTTCGACTTCACAAAGAGGCGAAGAGCCAAGCGCAAGGTTTAGTAGTACGAGTACTACTACTACTAGAACCGCATGGTGGAGCGTCTGTACTATTATTTATTTTATTCTTTGATAAAGTACACATTTATTCGGGAGAAGGGCAGAAAACGGCAGCCCAACATGTAATGATGATATCGATCAACCAACCATGCTCGAATATATCCTGGCCTCTGTGCGAGCCCGTCTGTGTGTACTCGCTCCTCGTCTCTCTCAAGGAATGGCGGGTTGTCCATTTTGCCGTCAATTGAGATTGGTTTGCTCACACTCCTGTCCCACATGTCAGTGATATGCCAAGACGAGGTGTGTTGACCGACTGGCCATAGGCGTACTTGGTTTTGCACCTTCATATACTACTCCTCCCTCCATCACAGTTTACAGGCGCGCTTCATTATGATGCATTTCCACCATCAGAGAGACTTTAGATGCGTTTGGTTTAATGCTCAATTAATTAGGGCATGGTAACCGCAATCAAGTCCACAATTTTCTCTTGATGTACTACTACGGAGTGGAGTAAGTGCATGCATATGTGTACCCGGGGTGGAAGCAGTGCATGCATGTGTGTACACATTATTTCCTCTAGTAATAGACGCCGTGCTATAACTACCAATGCTATTTTGCAGGCCGATCGCTAGTCGCCTTGGTCCCACAGATTTTTTCTTTTTTCTAAAGCGCGCTCTATAAAACAGTGACGGATGGAGTAATATGAGCGGATTCAAAGAAGAGTGTATTGATGGTTGCTTCTTCCGAGCAACTTACAGTGGGAAAGGTAGGGCTTATGATTTGACTGCTCATTACTCACTATTAATGCGGCGCAACGACCGGGCTGAATCTCCCATGCGGTTGTGCACTACCCCCTCGGTTCTTAAATACACTTCGTAGTATTTGTCTTTCTAGATATTTCAATGAGTGACTACTCAAATATTTGTCTTTTTAGATATTCAAATGGACTACTACATACGGATGTATATAGACATAATTTAGAGTGTAGATTCACTCATTTTGCTCCGTATGTAGTCACTTGTTGAAATCTCTAGAAAGACAAATAGAGTATTTAGGAACGGAGGGAGCACACATACGAAGCAAAATGAGTGAATCTACACTCTAAAATATGCCCATTTGAAATTTGTAAAAAGATAAATATTTAGGAACAAAGGAGTATAATTTTGTGCATGGCACATGGACCGGGATGCTGAAGAGGCTTCTGGCAATGCTACCAAGCTTCCAGCATTTGTTTACATAATTGACGCACTATACAAATAATTTTCCAGCGACATGAAATTGTACAATGGTGTGATCATTCAGCTTTTGTTTCGTGTGTCGTGCCATCGATGCTCTTTCGGAAACAATAAAAAACTAACTTCCTTGCTAATGCATCTCAATTATTAGTAGATCAGAGCTAATATTTACATCACGACTGAAGACAAAGTTGTGAGAAGGTGTTAAATTATTGATCCATGCTTTCATTGGCAGCAACGTCCACCCAGCTCTGTCTAAATCAACAAGGCATGTTGGGAAAAAAAGTAGCTGTCTGGAGCATGCAATATTCTGATCATTTTGTGCAGTTCCACTAAAATAGAGTTGAGCATACCTGTTCCAAAGATATTAAGTGTGATTACGATAATAGAGGACTGCTGATGAAACAATAAACACACAAATAGAAGCCGGTCACCTTTGCAGTCTCTCTTAAGACTAACTAGTTGGAGAAGATTAGGCTCAGAGTTGGATGAGGAGGATAGAGCAAAACCAATCTCCCTTTGTGCAGTCGCACTGAAATGTAGAGACGTTGCCTGTGTGACATTTTAGTACAACTGCACAAAACACTCTTAAGAAAAAAGTGATTTGTGCAGTTCACCAAAAGGTCGCAATAGCAACAAGGTGAAATGGATAGCCCTGTTTGCAAAAAAGAGGTAGAAAGGAAACAATTACTGGCCAATAACAGTTGATGACACATGCGACGACAAAAAAGAAGTATATTCCTTGTCCTAAGGGAAGATAACAACACGGTTGTGTTTGTCTAAAACGGTGTGAGGACGAGATTGCAATATGGAAAGTACGCCGGACGAGCTACTTTTTGGGCAAAGAACTATGGAAGATCCACATGCAGCGACGTGGGAAGACGGGCAGTGGAGCAAGGCCGGAGGGGATACCTAGAGGTCGTCGGGATGTAACTAGGTGAGCGGCGGCGGGCGTACTGCAGCAGCGAGCAGGTGGCGTAGGCCCTACCGCGTCGGAGCTTGGTCAGAGAGAACAACGTGTACCGCAGATCGGGACGTGCTACCTCGGCGCCGTCAAACGGAGAAACGATGCACTTCCTCCCTTTCCCCCGGCGGACGGGATGCAGTCGGATCACTGATCAACGGTGAGAGAGAGAGAGAGGCCACCGCAGCCTTGTGTGAGATACTCTGAAGAGAGACACACCAGGCAGGCAGGCTCCATTGTATATAGTGGAGCGGACTACCGTTTTCTCCATAAAAATCGTTTTATATTCTGTGTACGTGCCATTGAGTGCTATAACTTTATTGAAAAATAACATGCCAGCGCGTCAAGTCGAACTTTGTTTCGTGCACGACCGCTACACGCGTTCAAATTAGCCAGTGGGCTGCCATTTTGTAAAGAAATGAGCTCCACCGTGTACCCGTGCGGGTGTCGCTGGGCACGAAGCATGAGTACGTGCACGATGCACCTATTCTCTTCTTGTATACATACACCACCTACGTGGGGTTCTGTGAGAGAGATACAAACCTAGAGAGATATAATGTGTTGGGTTCATGAGAGTTTTTTTTGTGGGTGGGGGGGTCAATCAAAAAATGTAACATATGCAATGTGTGTGAAATAGAGTCCTGGATATATCATATATATAGAGGGGGCGATCCACGAGAAGAGAGTGGAGGTATCATCGGCTTGAGGTGTCCATAGAATCGAAGAGAGGGATGGTGTGTGTGTGTGTGTGTGTGTGTGTGTGCGTGCACGATCGATAAAGAGTGTCATCGAATTTGTGTGTGCCCACTCAAATATATAGAGTGGCTGGCCTACTGGAAGGTGAGAGGGGACATGTGCAGTTTGTCTCTGTGGCATGGGCACCTCCCTACATCGCTCGACTATCGGTGTGTGGTGGGGGGAGAGGGAGGCCTAATTAACTATAGAGGTACAATGGCTGGTATATGTGTGGAGGAGGAGAGAGGCCTACCTCATGTTTTAAGGAGATCGATCTACCTCATGTATTAAGGGAGATCGATCGGCATCCATGCATATGTGTAGGAGAGGAATAAGGTTGGGAGAGAGACAGAGCTAGAGTGTTGGAGGGGGGTGGTAGTGGAGTTGCTTCTAACAAATGGTGGGATAGGCTTGCTAGACAAACGGAGGTCACGCCCGCAATATCAATAAGAGAGGAGATGGCTGCTTGCCTGTGCACGTGCATGTGAAAGACGGGTCAGGAGGCATGCATGAATGATGAGGGAGGACGATATGGCTGTGGTAAGCAGACGTAACTACATAGGAAGATCAATCGCCCTTTTTTAGAAAAAGGAGAGACATAACTTGTGAGGTACGTCGATCAATGGGGGAGGGGATAGTTAAAGTCGATCTAGGTATATGTTGGTAGATCGATCAGTATACATGCGTGTGTGTGTTAGAAGCAAATGAGGCATGTTGAGAAGGATAGAGAGAGAGGGATGCATCTAGGAGGTGGTACGAGAGGCATACTATATCGAGGGGTAAGGAGTGTGTGAGTACGAGATCGATGAAAAGAGTGGTGGGAGTGAGGCATGGACGGTGATAAGAGAAGAGGGGGAGCTTGTGTTTGTGCTAGGCACACCTGGCTAGAGAGGCATATCGATCGATGTGTGCCGTAAAGAAGGAGCTGGGGGGCCTACACACACCGTGGGTGAAAGACCTAAAGTGAAAAGACGAATTTGCGTGATGGAGCTAGAGAATGTTGAGGAAGGGTGAGAGGGATGCGGGCGTGTGCATGCACGAGAGAAAGTTAGCGCTAGCTACAAAGATAAGAGGATTGTGTGGGTGTAAAAGACGAATAGAGATCATACTTCACTATAAAAAGTGAATTCGGATATTTGCAGAATTTATCATAGTGTTTTAAACCGACGCATGTGTGAATACATATAACACTGATACACATGGTGTGGTTATGAACATGTTATACTACATATAATAATATATTTTATCTCTACTTCTTATAAAAAACGGAGTTGTTGATGATGGTGTGCCTGCCATCCTGCAATATAGGCCGTCCGATTTATATCTAGCGGATAGGAAGGAAACTATGGCAATTTTGAAAAAAGATACCCACACCCCTCTCCATTTACAAATTAGGCCACTTGATCATGTTGATCTTCTGTGGAACGCATGGGCACCTTGCTAGTACTACGTATAATATATAGAACATTGATTATAATTTGGGCTAATGTGTGGCTTTTGCAGCTCAGGTCTTAATACTTGTCAAAATGTAGGGGGCGGAGCACTATACTTTGTGTGATAAACACGGTGTACGTATGGAACATGGTTTAGATTATGAATATATAGTTAGTACATCAAATGTACTATTATTTGGAATCAACATCAAGTGTATTCAAAAATTAGAATTCAAGTTCATGTAGTACACATAGTTCATATCTATCTCTATAGTAATCATGTGGTGTGTTATTAAGGTAATACACGAATGATGGTTGAAGTTGGCAACAATCATGATTGTAGATTCTTATTGAAATAGAGAAACGAATTCAAGTTTGGTTTGAATTGCAGCGGTAGTATAGACATTTGGAATGCACTAAAATGTTGGTATGAGTAGGTCGTTACATGCATTATACAGCAAGCGAAAAAATTTAATTGGACATAACATGGATTCATACTCCCTCCTTCCATCTATATAGGGCGTAATGAGATTTTTAAAGACCGCCTTTGACTATTGACAAGATTCATAGTACATGACATGACAATCTGAAAATTATATCATTGAAAGAACCTTTCAGAGACAAATTTAACGGTGTGCTTTGTGTAAGTTGCATGTCATATATTATTGCTCTAATATTTGGTCAAAGTTAGCATCGAAAAACGTATTAGGCCCTATATAGATGGAAGGAGGGAGTAGCTTTGAATAGCATTTTGTATAGTAAAACGGGGCAAGACTCTCTCTTTGTGTGGTGTGAATAGTTTTATTTTTTTTTTGTTTTCTTTTTGGTTGAGGGAAGTGCGAATTGATTTGGTACGTACAAGTACAATATTAGCACACGTTAGGCTTGTCCCTAAAACTCAACCACGCCTTGTTATATCCCGAAAATGCAGATATCGTGCTCCCAAAACTGGCGCCTTCACAACCCGCGCCTTGCTATCCCAAAATTACAACACGCGTGAAAACTCCCTCCAGCTGCCAAATCCCGACACGCGAAATCCCCCTTCTAACCCTGAGGCAAAAGGGCCGCTAGTTCAAATCAATAGGGTACTTTTGTAACACACCCTACATTTTGGACAAGTGCGTCCCTAAGTCATGGTTCACCCCCTCCCATCGCCCCCTTTTCGCCATTCGAAAATCCAGGCCGCCATAACCTCTCCGCTCCAGCCGCGAAACCCCACCCTCCTCTGTCCGCCACCTCACCGCTGCCCAACCGGAGCCTCTTCCCTGACGACGTCGTCCACCGCAACAGCTCGACGTCCCTCGTCCACCTCCCTGGATGAGGATCCGTCGTCCATCTCGTCGTCCCGCCGGTTCAGCCGCCCCGTCCTCCACCTCCAAGGAGCTGCTCCAATGATCGCCTCGTCTATTGCGGCTGCTCCATCCCCACAGCGCCGCCTTAACCTGCTCCACCGGAACCGCAGCATCCTCACCGACTCCTCAGACGAAGCCGAGGCCTACTCGGCGCCACCAAAGAGGTTGTACACTCATCGCATCGCACCTTCTCCTTAATTCGACCTCCCAGCGCCGACGGTGCTCCATCCCGCACCCCCATGGAGCGGCTACCTTGAAGCCGGTGCCGCGGGCGACATCTCCACGGCGGCTCTTCCCCAGTGCAAGGCCCCTTCGGCGGCGGCGGCCATACCAGCCGGATCTGCTGCTGCTGTTCCAGCTCTCGCTCGCTCGCTCGCGCTGCTGCTGCTGCTCCGGCTCTCGCTCAATCGCTCGCTAGCCCAGCTGCTGCTGCTGCTCTCCCCCTCGCTCGTGCTGCTGCTCTGCTCCGATTTAGCCACATTTCAGTTGACTGAATCGACTGTTGGGTCAGTCGATTTTCAGGGGTTGGGGGGGCTCGCCGGAGTTAAGGAAGAACCACCCGTAGCGGGGACGGGGGCTCACCGGAGAGGTACCCCACTATCTATCTTAGGGTTCAGGGTGGGGGCGGGGGGCCTAGAGGGCTGGCCGGGGCGGCGGCAGGGAGTTGTTTCGGGGCGGCGAGATGGCGTTGGGGCCGGCGGTTCGGCCGGTGGTGGCTGGCGGCTCAGGGGGGTGGAGGTTGAAGATGAACTGCAGGCCCTCCCTAAACTACATGTCAAGTGCCTCTCTGCTACCATTGCGTTCAGTTTCGATAGTAGCATTCAGATTCCACAGCAAATTTCAGTTTTGACAGTTAAGTTCAGAGTCAACATTTTTTACCTCATCTGTTGTAGTCAGGTGGTTTATGGTGATGTAAATTTTACATCTATTTTACATCATCTATTGGAGATGCTATTAGAATCCCACTTGAGATTGATGATGTCTGTCTTGTACTGCTTCAGCCTTGACGTCTTATGGCTCACCGGAGCTGCTCCAATGACAGAACGATCCATCACAACAGAGCAGTGCCCTAGACACTGTCTATAAATTCCTCAGATCTTCCTCCACACCTCCGATAGCCACCTCTGCCTCAACTGCTTCAGCGACCAACCCAATGATGCAGAGGTCTACACGGCTACAGCAAAGAGGTTATACACTTGTTGCATCACTTATTACTATACATTCACGTCGATCCATTAGGGCTATTTTGGTTCAACGGAAAAATATAGCAATAGGGAATTTCCTAATTGCACTCTACTATTCAATTATTCATGCATTTTGTTGAAAGGAATGAAGCAAAACATCCACCTGGACCTACTTTTCAAAATCCTATGCATGAAAACAAGACCAAGTGCATTAGTGGCAGAATAACATTCTAACTGTACACGCTTTCATATGGTTTCACTTTATTTTGGCCATGTTTCTTTGCATTCCTCTGCTCTTCCAATTCCTGTAAACCAAACACCCAAGTTGACAGAAATCATGTGTTTACAGATGCTCTGTTTACCATGTGCATTCCTATCCTATTCTGGTGTTTTTCCTATCCCTACATTTTTAGAATCATGCAAGTCAAATGAGCCCTTACAGAATTACTTCAGTGACAGGTAGGTGTCCAAGGGAACTTTGTGTGGTTTGTCCTGCTCCTGCCGCGACGTCGTCCACCAAAACAGACATCACGACCCCTGAACGTCTTTCGCCGCCTCAGATCTCCTTCCCTGCCGCCGGCACCCACCGCAACGGCATCACCATCATCGACTTAGCAGATGAACCTGAGGAGTACACGGGTCCACAAGAAAGGTCGTACTCTTTTGTTTCTGCTTATGTTATGCATTGCTTAAAATACCTGCTACATTATCATCCTGTTCAGCTCTTGGACTCCCAAGTTAGGTCCAAATTAATGTTCAAACTTGAGTTCTAAGTTAGTTGTGGGGCACATATCGAGGCAGCAATGAATAGTATGTCTGTCTAATATCTGATTCACCTAGGGTATGCCTATGTTGTTCATCTTGGGTGGGAAACAAATAGTAAAGCAATCATCATCTGTCTTTTTATTAAATTAAAGCAATCATCAACCTGCTATCATTATTTTTGGATCCATCTACTGGTTGTTACCATCACTCTAAATTTCTGCATACTCTCCTTACATAATCTCACCATATTTTTTTCGTATGCATGTCAGATATTGTACACAGTCATGTTGAACATGTAGAGAAAAAGAGAAGAGTTTTGCGCGGCAATACAATGTCATGCAGACATCGCTCCATGGTGGGTTCAATGGCAAACCCTCCCCACCCCTCTCTAGATTGTAATCCAGAGGAAGGTATCTGTTCTGAGGCAGATTCAGACGCCGCTGACCACTCCTATTTACCCCCCAAGGTGTTTGCTCTACCTTGGCATGATGTTGTTAGTCATATCATGCATATGTTGCCTTGAAGTGCCACTTTTGACATCATATATGTCATTTTCTTAGTTTAGACATGTTCTGTAATGCCACCTGTTTAGTTTCTATATCATATATGGGAATTATGTAGTCTCATGTCTTTTAGCCAGCCATAATATATGCGAAATGTGCAATGCCATCCTTTTTAACCAGGCATCATATATTTGAATGATATCTTGCCCATCCTTTTCTTCATTACATTTTCATTTGTCGACAATGTTTGTACATTAAACTACTCTTTCTGTGAATCAGCCATTTGGGTGGGAGATGGAAAAATCTGGAGTGAAAACAAGGCCTTCAGAGCAGACAATGCTACCTGTCGAAGCAGATTTCTTGTTGGGTTCCGATAGCTCCTCAGAGATGGATTCAGAGACAGATGACCAGTCCTATTCCCCCACCGAGGTGTATGCTCTAACTTGGCACGGTTATACTGCTCATATCATGCGTATAGTGTCTTGCATTGCATAGTTTAGACATCATATACACAATATTCAGCACCATGTTCTTAGTTCAGACATCATATCGAATGCCCTCTGTTTAGCATATAAATCACATATGTGAATTAAATGATGCGATACTGATTACTTAGATAACATGTAGGTGAATTATGTCATGCGATCCTGTTTAGTTATTCATCATATCTTTGAATTATGTTATGCTATGCTATCCAGTTTAGATAGACATCATATATGTGAAATTATGTCATGCTATCCGTTTTAGTTAAACAATATACATGTCAACTATTTCATGCCCTCTTTTTTCCACACTATCTATTGCATAGGTCTCTCATACAATGTCTGTACATTCAACTATGTTTCCTGTTTATCCGCCATTTGAATTGGAGCCGGTGATGCCAGTATCTAGCGGACTAAAAACACGGTCTTCAAATAAAACAGTGCTACCTCTTGGTGGAGATAGCACCCCGGTTGTACATGCACAAGAGCCAGCCCTACCACACATAACCCAAACTCTCGCAGATTGTACCCCTACTGCGACGGACAGAGAACCAGCTTCACCCAATCTAACCCCAACCCTAGCCGATTGTAACCCAGTTCATGTTGACACAGCACCATCTCCACCAGAGAGCTCCCAAACAAGAGCAGTTAGTAAGGCAGCTCCAGTGCCCAAAGGGCAAGTACTATCACGGCGAACCCCAACTCCACCAGTTAGTACGCCTATTCCTGTGGAGGAAGCACAACCAGCTAGTCGTAGTTTAGCATCTATTGCATTTGATGTTGTTAAATCGTATGTGTGTATCTTCCCATCTTGGAAATATTATATTGAAGATGAAGGAAAATGCCAGTTGCAGGTGTTTGTCCGGGAGTTATGTGTAAGTAATGTTATTCATGGCAATTACTTTGCTTCGACCCATACATCCTACCTCCATGATGGTTATAATACATCAAATTTTCCCATTTTCTCTATAGAGAAGGACCAATTTGGAAAATCAGAATGAGGTAACCTGTGCTAATACCTCTGCTATCTTCAAGAATGCTTGGTGGCAGTATCGAAATTACCTGAAGAAAACGTACTTCACCGACAAAGAAACTCATCAAATTTCCTTACGTTCTCCTGAGACACATTTGCTGGACGATGACTGGGAACGCCTTGTTCTGTACTGGTCCTGAACCGAGAATGTGGTAGGTCCATGAGCTCATTTTCTATTTTTAAGTATTATATTCTTGTGTCTTACTGTACTCTGTTCATGTAGAATAAGTGCCTAAACCTGAAGAACAACTGTTCTAATTTAAGATTCCATTGCTATCATAGTTCAAAAAAGCGCTAGGTGTTAATTGTGCGTTTTGCCAACGCCTTGCGCTTTACTGACCAAAGCGCATGCTTATGCGCAGTTATGCACAGATTAAGCGTAGTTATGCGCAATGCGTTTTGCCAACGCCTAGAGCCTAGGCGCGCTTAAGCGCTCGCTTAGGCGCGCCTTTTTTAACTATGATTGCTTTGCTCTTGTATCACTGTATTTACTCATACAAAATTATTTTTAAATTGAAGGATCCAGTCGAAACTCCAATGGCACAACAGGTATGTTCATGCATGTTTCTTTAACAGGTTTGGTCTTATCAATAGCTCTGTTGATTTTAGTTTCAATTGTGTATACAGTTGACTTTCATATCATGCACATTAGTAGCATCACAACAGAGCTAATAGTGTTGTTGTACATGTAGACCCGTGGTACCCATCTGAAATCTTGTTGTGCCGTGTAGTTTCCCATGCTTTTGTATTCTTTCACTGCTGCTTTGTCTTGAACTGATATGATTTGAACCGTGTATCTATTTTGATTTGGCAAGACAATGCAGTGATCATAGGACATTGATATATGTTTGTTTGATGCTTTTATTATGTACTAGTACTTGGCAATAGAAGACTTGGTAGTTTAATCCTGTCCACCTTACTAATGAACTGGTTCACCGAAATGAGTTTCATATACTAGTACATGCTAAACTTGTTATGTGTCTGCTTGTTTCTTCTTTTAGAATGCTGATAGAATATTGGGGAAGAGTGCCTTATTAAGCAATGGTAAAGGAAGTAATGCAGATAAGGTTCAGGATAGTGACACATCCTTGTTGGTCTCCAACAAAGCTGATAAAACAGCTAAGGGAGACTATCTTGAAGACAGCGAGACAACCCCAAAGTCCTGTCTTGGTTTAGTGTTCGAGTTACTGGCCACTACCGCTTGCACAAGCTATTCAAACTCGCTGTCTGAATCAGTTCGGTTTCTTGAGTCTCAACTACAAGCTGAAAGACATCGATCAACTGTGCTGCGACAAGAAGCGGAAGGACTGCGGAAGTCCCTCGAGCATTCAGATGCGTACTTTCTGGTGCAACAGCAAGCGTTGGAGGATTTTAGCGCCAAACAGGACAAAGCTAATCAGCTTGCTAAGCTTATTGCCAGCATGGTGGATACCCAGGATAACGTTTCTTGAGCTCTTCTGAAGTTGTTTTGGTTATGCTCTTGTTTTGCTGCCGTGTTTATTTGCACCGGAGGCCAATTTTGACGGCCAAGTGTATGCAATATGCTGCTTTGTTCCCTATATTTGCACTGGTGGCGAACTTTGATGCCCAGTGGATGTAATATGTGTAATAGCGGTAATAGGCTAGCGTTTATTGCTTGCTTATTTATTTCCTTATTGTCTTGTTTAGTTGTTTGCTTGTAGTCACTGCAGTTCTTTTTCTGTGTTTTTCTAGTGGCCACAATAACCTGTTTTTGGTAACTAGGCCAAAATAATCATGGCAACACACGGACTGTTGTAACCATGGGCCTCCTGCAGGCCGTATGTTCCATGGGCCTTCTTCCGGCCGTAGGATCCATTGGCCTTCTATACGGGCCGTAGGATCCATTGGCCTTCTATACGGGCCTTCTATGGGCCTTAGGATTCATGGGCTTTCTATGGGCCGTATGGTCCATGGGCCTTCTACGGGATGTGCGATCCACTGGCCTTCTATGGGTCGTACGATCCATGGGCCTCATACGGGCCATACCATGGGCCTTCTACGGGGCGTATCGTCATTTCGCCAATCATGGGCCGTACTGTTCGTGGACCATAACGGGCCGTTAATAGACCGTATTTGATTACTCTATGAAAACAGCCCAATGGTTTTTTTTGACATGAAAACGGCCCAACGTATTAACGGTCCACAAACGGGCCGACTGCAACGATGGGCTGAATTTGGCCCACAAGCAGAAAATGACAGTAACGGGCCGTATGTAACCGAATGCTGCAAATGAGCCCAAGAACCAATGGGCCCTAAGAAGGCCGAAAGATAACTTGGGCTGGAAATGGCCCAATGGAATAACGAGTCGTTAATGGGTATAAAGTGATACACTGTTCTTTATGGGCCAGTTTCACAATGGGTTGTTAATGGGCCAAGAGTTACAAAGGGCCTCATATGGGCCGAAAGAAGTCATGGGCCACACATGGGCCGGAAGTTAAAACGGGCTAGAATCATATTGGACGGCCCAGATGACACTATTGGGCCTAATTCGGAGAGGTCGTAATGGGCCCTAGGTTAGTGGGCTGTAAATGGGCTATAGGCGAACAGGCCATTAACAGGCTTTCTGTGGGCCGGGCCGCCACCTTTTGACCAAGTCAAAAGGGCTGGCCTTTTCACAGGAATGGGCTTCTGTTGGGCCGTGCCATGTGTCAACGTATCATAGGCGCCTTCGGTCCAATGAGTGGATGACATCTGTCCCAATGGTGAGCCGACACGTGTTTCCTCCAGCCAATGATGATTTTACACGTGGAAAATCCCCATTGGTCGGGGCTGTTAACGGGTTATCGGATCCAAAACCGAACCCGATAGCTTAACGGTGTTCCGTTACGGTGGATGCCATGTGTCGGTCACCCTTGACGAAAGCACTTTTGTGACGCACGATTTATCGTCATGGAAGTGGACACTTCCATGATGATAATTTTGGTAATGTCATGGAACACTTCTACGACAGCACAGGTATGACTATCTTGATTCTGTCATAAAATCGTCATGGATGTACATGCATGACAGAAAACATGACCTAATGTGACAAACACATATCATCACAGAAGTGTATTTTTTTTGTAGCGGAATGTCGCAGATCCGTTGACTAAACCTCTTCCACGAGCAAAACATGATCAGCACCAGAACTCTATGGGTGTTTGATTCATCACAATGTAACTAGATTATTATTGACTCTAGTGCAATTTGGAGACTGTTGGAAATATGCCCTAGAGGCAATAATAAAATGGTTATTATTATATTTACTTGTTCATGATAATTGTCTATTGTTCATGCTATAATTGTATTAATCGGAAACCGTGATACATGTGTGAATACATAGACCACAACATGTCCCTAGTGAGCCTCTAGTTGACTAGCTCATTGATCAATAGATGGTTATGGTTTCCTGACCATGGACATGGGATGTCATTGATAAGAAGATCACATCATTAGGAGAATGATGTGATGGACAAGACCCAATCCTAAGCATTGCACAAGTTCGTGTAGTTCGTTTGCTAGAGCTTTTCTAATGTCAAGTATCTTTCCTTAGACCATGAGATTGTGCAACTCCCGGATGCCGTAGGAATGCTTTGGGTGTATCAAACGTCACAACGTAACTGGGTGACTATAAAGGTGCACTACATGTATCTCCGGAAGTGTAAGTTGGGTTGGCACGAATCGAGACTGGAATTTATCACTCCGTATGACAGAGAGGTATCTCTGGGCCCACTCGGTAATGCAACATCATAATGAGCTCAATCTGACTAAGGAGTTAGCCATGGGATCATGCGTTATGGAACGAGTAAAGATACTTGCCGGTAATGAGATTGAACGAGGTACGGGGATACCGACGATCGAATCTCGGACAAGTAACATACTGATGGACAAAGGGAATTGCATACGGGATTGATTGAATCTCCGACATCGTGGTTCATCCAATGAGATCATCCTGGAACATGTGGGAGCCAATTTGGGTATCCAGATCCCGCTATTGGTTATTGGCCGGAGAGATGTCTCGATCATGTCTGCATGGTTCCCGAACCTGTAGGGTCTACACACTTAAGGTTCAGTGATGCTAGAGTTATAATTGGAAATTGTATGTGGTTACCGGGATTCTTGAATGAGATCCCGGACGTCACGAGGAGTTTCGGAATGGTCCGGAGGTGAAGATTTATATATGGGAAGTCCATTTTCAGTCGCCGAAATAGTTTCAGGGGTTATCAGTATTGTACCGGGACCACCGAAAGGTGTCCAGGGGTCCATCAGGTGGGGCCACCTATCCGAGGGGACCAACTGGGCTGAATATGGGTGGGAACCAGCCCCCTAGTGGGCTGGTGCGCCCCCAAGGGCCCAAGGCGCCTAGGGTTGGAAACCCTAGGGGGTAGGTGCGCCTCCCACCAACTTGGGGGGCAAGCTTCCCCCTTTGGCCGCCCCCCTCTAGATGCATCTAGGGGGGCCGGCCCCCTCTCCCCTTCACCCTATAAATAGAGGGGGGGAGGGCAGCCGCAACCCTTCCCCTGGCGCACCCCTTCCCCCTCCTACATCTCATCCTCCTCCTCCGTAGTGCTTGGCGAAGCCCTGCCGGAGAACCACGAGCTCCACCACCACCACGCCGTCGTGCTGCTGGAGTTCTCCCTCAACTTCCCCCCCTCCCCCCCCCTTGCTGGATCAAGAAGGAGGAGACATCCCCGGGTTGTACGTCTGTTGAACGTGGAGGCGCCGTCCATTCGGTGCTTGGATTGGATCTTCCGCAATTTGAATCGCCGCGAGTACGACTCCATCAACCGCATTCTTTTAACGCTTTCGCTTAGTGATCTTCAAGGGTATGAAGATGCACTCCTTCTCTCTCGTTGCTAGCATCTCCTAGATCGATCTTGGTGACACATAGGATTTTTTCTGAATTATTACTACGTTCCCCTACAAGGACCACTGGCCGCACAGGAGAGAGAAGGAAAAAGTTTGCCAAACCGGACCCGTGACAACCTCCTTAAATGCCCGGGCTGTCCGGCAGTCCTCATATTGGCCTCATATATTGGATGAGTATGAGGAGTGCCTGGGCATGTCCGATCAGTGGTCATACGTCCGCCACATAGGATTTGGCCCACCATGGAGCATCATTTTCCTTTCTTTATTATTTCTTTTCATTCTCTCTCCCCTTCTCCATCAGTGACATGCATGTGATCGGACGTATAGGGATGAAATGAGGGACATGGCTATGTGCACGGAAAAATAGGGAGTCAAAATCGATACGCCCGGTCACTGATCGGGCGCGTCTGCGGATGTTTGAGAGGCCAAATTTGCCCAGTTGTGTTTCAAACTTTGTGCAAAACACACAGGTAGGGTCTGAAACTACATGGCATTTAGCTAGGTAATCCCTTGTTAAACTCTTGTTATGTATAATGGGCCACATGAAGACATGTATACTGGGGGCACCTTAATTTTTCAAATACAATATTGAAGCATATAAGGGATTCCCCCTAAGTTAATCAACTTGTAAAACGACCTGACAGAATATGTACGAGAAGGCTCAAGCACCCAAATAGGGGCATCCTTATTAGTAGAAAGAGTTTTAGTTTGTACTATGGCAAGTAGTTGAAGCCTTCTTGAGTATAATTATTCATTCACACATCTTCTAAATGGAAGTCTCAAAGTGGCACCATTCCACACCTAGGCAACTCTATCTTGTTGTTGATAATTTTCAAATAGATCCAGATCATAGTTCTAAGAGAAATTTCTCTAGCCCAACAATCATGCCATAAAAGCAATGTTATCCCCATTACCCACTTTGCACTTGTAATTTTTTTAAATGCCCAGTGAACACTCTTCCAAAAGTTAGACCCCACAATAGGTTACTACACAAAATATTAGCTTTATTGGTACCATATTTATTTATTTTTGTGAATGCGCAAAGCTTGTGGTACAATATTTAAAACACAGTGTATCCTTCCAGTCACCGTTTCTATTATCAAAGAATCTCTTGCTCCAAGCTACCAAGACTGATTGTGCATTGGTGGCGAAGGCACTACAACGTGATGTCTATTCTCGATCAGTTGGTTTCTCGATCGTTGTTGATATAATGGACATAGTTAAGAGTTTCACTTCATGGAGTGCCACAACGGTTATCAGGGAAGGCAACAAATTGGCTCATGGTGTAGCTGCTCATACAAGGCAGGTTACAAAATAAGGACTGTGAGAGGGGGAAATATCTGGTGCTCCAGGAGCACCCAAGCTTAGGTGCTCCCGTGCGAGCTCGGCCATTGGATCTTAGATCCAAGAGCTCCTGTGAAATGATGAACGTTTTTGGAAAAAAGCCCTCATAGAATCTGAAAAATGCAGGCAAGTACATCAGCTCCTCATATACCATTGGATCTGAGATCCGAGGGCCCAGAAGTCCGTATCATGGGAGCACCTATGCCCCCGTATCACAGGATACTCTCCCCCGTGAGAGAGCGAGATCTAGGGAGAAACTGTATAGGAGGGTGAACACGAGGCTAACTAGGTTATATCCAGTCATAAAGCTTGGAACTTATTTAAAAATTCAAATTCAAATTCCTTCATAAATGAACTTGGGTTGAACAAAAATGACCTTACTAATTCTCTACTATTAACAAATAAATTATACGGAATTCATGGGTCATGTGCACTCACAGACCAACCGAACGCACAAAGTTGTCGAAATAGTCTTTTGCCTCGCTTTATAATAAAGTTATCCAAGTGTGGAATGCACAGAGTTGCTTGAGATTCTATCGTCGGAACCGAATCTGGGTTGAACAAGTCGAATTCAGTTCTTGGAAAACATGGCACAATATAAAAGGGCGGCATTGCTCACAAAATTAGCATTAAATTGATTTTTTTCACCTTCGTCATTGTGAAAAGAAAGCCAAATCAAACAGGAATAACACCTACTACCCTTACATGTCACGGGTCGTGACGCATACCAATTCGCAAAGCGGGTAGGTAGGAAAAGGTGCCGGCACGTTGCCCCGTTCCAAAATCCCGATGAAATAGTCAATCCACACTGAAAATTCCCACCATGACACAAGAACAGTTTGTAATTTGTACAGACTGCAGCCAGCACAATTTTATTCATTTCATTCCTAGAGTCAAACGCAACACAATCGCAGCCAAGCCAAGCCAAGCCAAAGCTCTGCACGCTCCCGCCACCAGAGGGAGAGAATTGAGGCCGCGCCTATATATTCTGCCGAACCAGGTGCGGCCTCGCCACAACACCACCCACACGGACACGGTCCCGCCTCGCGAACCATCGTCGGCCTCCTCTCCTCTTTCTCTTTCTCTTTCTCCCGCGCGACCCACACACAGGCCAGCTTGCTACAGAGAGCGAGGCACGACGACGTACGTGTCGAGCTGATCGCGGCGGCCGGAGGCGCTCGATATATGCTGCGCGGTGACGGCGACGTTGCGAGGTAGCTATGCCGCCGATGAGGAGCGACGGGGTGATCAAGGCTGGCGCAAGGGAGAGGTCGTCGTCGCCGTGGAGGTCGCTCCTGGGCGGCTGCCTGGGCGGCGCGGCGGGCGACCACGAGGCGAAGAAGAAGGTCCGGCCGCGCTCCGGCGGCGGGCTGCGGCGGCTGTCATTCACGGACCTGAGCGGCGCGGCGGACGAGGACCTGTCCATCTCCCTCGTGGGGTCCAACCTGCACGTGTTCACCGTGGCGGAGCTGCGGGCGGCCACGGGCGAGTTCGCGGACGACAACTTCCTGGGCGAGGGCGGGTTCGGGCCCGTGTACAAGGGCTTCGTCGACGGCGGCGTCAAGCCGGGGCTCAAGCCGCAGGCCATCGCCGTGAAGCTCTGGGACCCCGAGGGCGCGCAGGGCCACAAGGAATGGCTGGTACGTCCGCGCCCCACGTGTCCTCCTCGACTCCTCATCCATCCATTAATCTTCTTTGCGCGTGCAATAGCCACAGCCCAACGGCAACCGGTAGAGTAGTGGTCGTAGTATGCGGACGGCTGCGCTAGTTGGAGTAGCTTTTCTTGGAAGAGATTCCAATTACATCTGACATCGATGGCCTAATATAATGCATGCTTGGGGGAGGGAATAGGGCTTGGATTTCTTTCTTACAGTGAAAGAGTGGGCTCTTGCATGGTTAACCAACAAGTTTGCATATGTCCCTTACAAGGATGTCTAAATCCAATCCTTACATCTGGTGCACCATTGAGTAACTTTGTGGATAATCGAAATTCAAAAGCTATACCGTCGCAGGAATTCTCCTGGAGTGGTTATTATCAATCATTTATTAATAGTATAACGTAGATCCAGTTTTGCTGGGAAGCAACCTGTGTAGTATGTAACCTGTAGCCAAGAAGCAATCCTTTTAGAGTTATAGGCAAGTTAAGCTAGCTCGCTGTCCTAAAACGGGCGTGCAAGTTCGAGCTTTCTTCGAGGAGAATATTCTTGGTTACACAGTAATTGAGCTGTTCCTCCTTGTGGACTTTTCACAAGTTTTTTTTGTGTGTTCACAACATTGCTTACTTCGCAATGAAAACATAGCTAGCATCAAGATCAATTGAACCTTTGCGTTAATTAGTAACTATCAACCAAGTAACTTTCACACCACGTGTTTAAGTTTTCTGAAAGAACCATTCTCAACCACACATAAACCAAAGCTAAGCTGAGCAGGCAAGGCATGCATGCTCCATAAAATATCTCGCCGCCACGGATTAGGACCTGTGGGCCGGGCCAGGAAAACCGGTGAGCGAGGTTGTTGAGCGATGTGACGGTTCCGGCAGCCGGCCGGCGGCCGGATAAAAGTCGGGCGGCCTAAAACGATGGACGCTGACACGGACACGGACATTGACCCTGATTAATTGGTTGTTTAATTTGCTCGTGCGTGCGTGCAGGCTGAGGTGATCTTCCTGGGGCAGCTGCGGCACCCCAACCTGGTGAAGCTGGTGGGCTACTGCTGTGAGGACGCCCACCGCCTCCTCGTCTACGAGTACATGCCCAACGGCAGCCTCGAGAACCACCTCTTCGTCAAACGTACGTCCCTGCTCCGCTCACTCCATTTCTTTTTACTTGCTGCTTAGTTTGTCTCAATCATGCATATGGATGAATCAAATTGATTAAACCGTAGAAAATATATGATCTAGTAGTCTGCTAGCTGTGGTGATAGAGATGAGTTGGTTGACCTGCCTCCGGTAAGTACATTGACTTGGCATGCCCATGGACGGATGGAAACCAGCTGTCTGAATTCAAAAGCCCGTCAGCAAGTTGGCAAATGCCGGAATTTTAAACTGGAGTAGTTTAGTTGCACGGCGGCCGAATTTTCCCCAGCTAACTCGCAACGTTTTTCAGAGTTCTGACCAACTAAACTTGACTCATCTCTGAATTAACATACCCCCATGCGTGCACCGGAAGGCAGATCAGAGGTCGCTGGTCAGAACTCAGAAGCAAGTGAGGTCACGAGTTAAGATAGGTTGCCGGATCCATGTCGCGATTAATCTATCTCAGCACGCTACAATTTCCGCAGCCTCACTGATTGATCTCCTCTTGCACAATAGTCCTAGCCAGATCTCCTAACGCGTTGACCATCCCTGCGTTCAGAAAAATACAACAGTCTCGACAGTAGGCGCGAAATGGATACGATATCTCTGTCGGCAAGACAGTAACACTGTCGGGGCATCGATAGATTATTCCTTGTCTAGTGTATACAGAACAATTGACTAAGAAATGGAAAATGTAGCTCTGGGTGGAATCTTGGAATGATTTTTGTGTGTGTGATGTCTTGCAGAGGTTCCTTCGGCGCTGTCGTGGTCGACCCGGCTCAACATCGCCGTCGGCGCCGCGAAAGGGCTGGCGTTCCTCCACGACGCCGAGAAGCCGGTCATCTACCGCGACTTCAAGGGCTCCAACATTCTCCTCGACTCGGTGAGCCCATTCTCCGGCCTGCTCACCTCACACTACCTATCTAGTTCTAGCAGCAAATGAAGCTAAGTTTTGCTCATGTTTTTTGTCGATCCGTACGTGTGTGCAGGACAAGAAGCCGAAGCTGTCGGACTTCGGGCTGGCCAAGGACGGGCCGGAGGGCGACGACACGCACGTGTCCACGCGGGTCATGGGCACGCACGGCTACGCGGCACCGGAGTACATCATGACGGGCCACCTCACGGCGAAAAGCGACGTGTATAGTTTTGGGGTGGTGCTGCTGGAGATCCTCTCCGGCCGGCACTCGGTGGACAAGACCCGGCCCAGCAGGGAGCAGAACCTGGTGGAGTACGCCCGGCCCGGGCTCAGGGACCCGCTCAAGCTGGCTCGCCGGATCATGGACCCGGCGCTGGAGGGCCGGTACCCGGCCGCCGCGGCGCAGAAGGCGGCCGCGGTGGCGCACCAGTGCCTGAGCAGCAGCCCCAAGAACCGGCCGGACATGTCGGCCGTCGTGGAGGCGCTCGAGCCGCTGCTCTCCGTCACGGAGGACGTCGCCGTGGGTCCGGTGGTGCTGTTCGTGGCCGCGCCGGAGCCGGCGGCGGAGGAGAAGGAGAGGAAGGAGCGGCCGTCGAGGACGGCGAGGGACGTCGGCGCGCACCACCGGCGGAGGCTCCGGTCGCCGAAGGGCAGCCCCAGGAAGCGAGGGGCCGGGCCGAAGGAGGAGTTCTGGGTGTGGCACGTGCCGGCCGACGACGACAAGAAGCCGTGACGCCGGCGTGCGCTCCCGTCGGCGTCGTCGCGTCTGCATGTGCTGTACATACGAGAGAGAAAGAGAGGTGCTGCTATTGTTTAGGATTTAATTAGGATTGCATACGCATCCCTGTAGTTCTACGATCATGGCGAGTCTTCGTTTTTTCTCTTTGGTTTTCTTTTGCTTTGGATCTGTAAGTTCTTACAGTGAGATGCAGAATGTGGCCCATAAGTGGAGCTATATCAAACAAGAGTACTGATTGATCAACATAACGGAAATTTCGTCGCATGTTCGTCTTGGATTGAAGCTACGACAATGCGTATTCAGTCTGGGTGTCAATCGGTGCTAAGATAACAGGAAACAATCGGTCTTCTACGTGGTCTCGGTTTCGGTTGTACAATCTCTTTTTTTATTTGGAAATCTTGTCCGAAAATTACTATATTTCAATATGAAACATCAATATATATACATCCACTACCAATAGCATCGTAGCCTGTTTGTTTTTCTGCATGTACGTCCGCCATGAAGACTTGCAAGAAGCAGAGGAGGAAGGCACCGACTCCGGAGTTGCTGAACGAGCTGGTTTGGGAGATCCTGATTCGGCTGCCAGTGGAGTCGCTCCTGCGTTTCAAGCATGCGAGCAAGGCCTGGCACGCAATCATATCCGACCCCTGGTTCATTCAGTCGCACCTCCAGCTATCCGCCTCCAGATGGGAGGAGAGGCCATCCTTGCTCATCACCCCGCATTGTCTCGACCGTGTCATCAAAGGTGAGAACTGGCCTACCACGTTCTCCAGCAGCATCTTCTTCTACCGGTGGCAGCAAGGCGCCTCCGAGGCGAGGCTCGTGCATGGCAGGGAACTCGACGGAGAATTCAGCTCCGTTTGCTACTTTGCCCACTGCGACGGCCTGGTGCTAGTCCCCACCGACACCAACGTCTACGTCTTCAACCAGGGACGTCGTCACGCTGCCGGAGAGCAGCCGGAACGTGTTGCCCGGTCGCGTCAACCTCTCCGTGGGATTCGGCCGTGATCCGCGCACCGGCATGTACAAGGTGGTCCGCTCCTTCTTCCGCCCCCGAGATCGTAAGACGGGCATCTTCAACATGGGGATGGAGGTCTGCACCCTGGGGGACGGCGGCCGCCGCCATTGTTGGACGGAAACCGCGGCAGATCCACCGTACCCCGTTGAGGCGTGGGTCACAGCCCAATCCGTCAAGGGGGCGGTTTACTGGACCATCGACATAAGCCATCTCAAGCCACGTCCACATAGCCTTCTTCGCTTTGGCTTGGAAGACGAGGCGTTCAGAATGACCAATTTGCCTGATTCTTTGGCCACCGGAGATGGTGTGTTCTTCAACCTGAATGTGATGCGGGGGGAGTTATGTCTGACTGACAATCCTGTTGGCGAGCCTGACGACCACCCTGTGATGATCTGGATACTCGTGGAAGACAACGGGCCCAGGTCCGTGTGGGAACCGCGTTACAAGCTAAATCTCACGGTCCCGTGCCAACCCTTGTCAATTCTTCCGGATGGTGCGGTGCTGATATCGCTGTTCGACAAACTCCGGCGCTATGGTCCGCAGTCGAAAGAACTGACAGTGGTGTGTGAGCTTGACAGCCTGAGGTTCCGGCGTGCTAGTAGGTCAAGGAGGCCTGCCTTGAAGAATTTGCACTTCTTCAACGTCATCCCCTATACGGAGAGCCTCGTTCCACTCGTTGTTCGGAGCAGCTAATGCTGGCAGCATATTTGGATGTAATAATGTTTTATGTTATGAGACGGAGTGAGTAGCACTTTTAATTTAGTATGAATAATGTAAACACTGTTGAGTGTGGATTTTGTACCAACCCAGTAGTCGGGTATGGGAGCTATCTACACCATCTGTTTATCATTGAGATCCGTGTGTCACTTCACCATGTCTTCTCTCCACACTGAAATTTCTCAGAAATGCATTCTCTATAGCATCAATCTTTGCAACACAAAATACTCTGCAAGGTTCAATGCTGTCAGATAGTAGCCGTGCCGGTACCTCAACGAGCCCGACAACGATTATTGTTGGTAGTTTTGTTGAAATATGTGTTGTATATTAGGTGTACGAGTTAGGCTACAATTACTCCCTATGTTTATAAATATAAACCTTTTTAGAGATTTTAATACGGACTACATACAGATATATAGACATATTTTAGAGTATAGATTCACTTACACGTATATATAAGCGTCTGCATTCGTACTGTGTTCTAAAAAAGGATGTAGATTCACTTATTTTGCTCACTATAGTCTATATTGAAATCTATAAAAGGTCTTATATTTAGAAATGGAGGGAAAATATTTGTAATAAATAGAGAATTAGATGTTAGAGTCGAACACGTGTAACTTGAGCCTATTTCATAAGGACACTATGTGGTAGCCAATGGACTAGACATAAACAATAGGGGTTTCTCAAAAAAAAAAGATAGGGTAGAAGAGATTACGAGAGGTACAGTTTGGCCAACCATATCAGGGGTGCCCGGACTGGCCATGGCGAGTGGTTGGAGCGCTGTCTAATGGGCTTGGTGGTTTTTTTATCAACTGTATCATTTCATTTGGTACATGGGGAGAAGCGTCTGTAGTCATGCCTGAAGATGTAGATATGTTGATTTCTTGGGCTTCTAGTCAGTTTTTCACCCAGAAAACAGCTATTAGTTTTTACAGGAGCTGGATATTTTTAAAACTATTACAAAATAGAAATATATTGTAGACAATTGTTCCATATGTGTTATATAAAAAAGTTCAGTATATATTAAAAAAATGCAGAGTAAATTTTTAAAAATTTCAGTGCGTGTCAAAAAAAATGTTCATTCTATAATTAAACAACCATCGTATATTAAAATTTTTTTACTCTATGCAACCAAAATCTTCACCATCTATTATAGAAAATGTTCGGTGTGTATTTAAAACACATTTATCGTGTACTGAAAAGTTTGGTGTGTATTTGAAAAAATGATCACCGTATATTAAAATAAGTTCATTGTATATTGCAAAATATATATAAGAAAAAGAAACATGCAACAATTAAAAAAACATAAGACCTGAAAAAGAGTAAAACAAAAAAAAAGAAACCCAAGAAAAATTACACGCAAAAAGAAAAAACACTGAAAAGGCCAGCCTGTTTGGAGGCTGGCTTCAGCGAAGCCGCCCGGGCGGCGTATAGGAGGACCTCTATTATTTGCTCAAAAGAAAAAGGAGGACCTCCATTCGAAAAATGCCAACGGAGGCTGATCTCCAGTGAGCTCGTTTTTAAATTTTTATTTTTTGAAGTGCGAAAAGTTCCAAATTTATTTGTGAACACACGTGCACATGTATCCTATGTATATGCAAAACTTTACAGCATTATACGTTTACATGTGGCGTACAGAAAAAAGACAAATACACAATTTTCGATGGGCCTTTTATTTTTGTTATTGGGGTGGAAATTTGTTTTTTCGTACAGCCTACAAATCACAACATTTTTTGGCGAAATTTAACATGTTCTTGCAGAATACATATATATTTCCGTGGATTTTTTTTACAGATTTTTTTGAAACGTTTAAATACGCTTTTAGATAGCTCACTAGAGCTCGGCCTCCAAAAATCCCCGTCCGGCCTCTATTAGGCTACCCGCACATAAGAAAACGATGAAACGCACGGGTGCCCCTATATCTCGCGTTCAGCGAGAAAAGAGAAAGTCTCGCAGAACGCGAGATTCATATTGGGCAAGCCCATCACGCCGCTGACAACAGCCACAGGCCATATCCTCGTCTTTTTCCTTTTTTTGTATTTGTTTTTTGTTTTCTTTTAATATATCAATATTTCCAGATATTTTGTATTAAAAATTATTTACGTGTATTCTTAAAAAATTATCTAGCATTTAAAAATATTTAATTTGGATATAAAAAATGATTCTCATGTATACAAAAGAAAATGACGTGTAACGTGTATAGAAAGAAAAATGTAGATCATGTATTTAAAAGTTGTTAATCCAAGCATTTGAAAAAAATGTTGAACAAGTGTTCAAATTTTTTTTAATGTGTCATGAAAAAAATGTTGACCATGTATTCAATAAATAGTAACTTGTATTTGAAAAATGCTAAATGTGTATACAAAATATGTTGACATGTATTAAAAAAATATTAATCAAGCATTTGAAAAAATCTTCAACAAGTATTTAAAAAAAAGATAAAATATTTATATTTTTTACCATGTACTAAAAACATGATGATTTTTTTAATCATGTACATAAATTTTCTAATGAAGCATCAGAAAAATGATAAATGCGTTTAGAAAAATGTTGACCATGTGTTAAAACAAAGTTAATATTGCATGTTGAGAATATTAATCAATAATTTGAAAAATGTTAATATTATATTTTAAAAACGTTAATCGAGCATTTGAAAAGGCTTGAAATTGTGTATACAATTTTCTTTCAATGAATTAAAAAAATTTATCTTATATTCTAAAAATGTTAATAAGCATTTGAATTTTTTTAAATGTGTATAGAAATTTGACTTTGTATTTAATTTTTTATAATTGTATTGGAAAAATGCTAAACATGTATTAGAAAAAATGTTGCTCACATATTGAAAATGCAGAATGAAAACCAAAAGAAACAAAGAAAATCACAAAATAAACCAAATATAAAAGGAAATGAAAAATAAAATCAAGAAGCAAATGCAAAAAAGAATGAAAAAAAGCCGTAGAACAAAGAAGAAAAGAAACAAAAGATAACAAAAAGGAAAAATAAAGCTCAGAGAAAACCGAATAAAACAAAAAACGATGGAAAAAATCGGCTCTTTTACCTTAAGTAGGTCGCGCCCTGTCATCACGAAATCGACAGACACCCAGTGCCTAGTGTCACCGGCAACTATCCTGGGACCTGGGTTTGAACCCCATTTCCCTCCTTTATTTCTCCACTATTTCTTTTATTAAGTGGGCCGGGCCATTTGCTAGTGACACACAGAAATCTTTCGGCCAGAGATTCTTCCAACTCGCTTAATGTGAGATATAGTTGCCGCGGAAACAAACAACCCCTAGCTCTGTGGGTTTCATCCGCGTGCATTCTGGGCCGGTACTTGTGCGGGCTGGGTGCTCGATTTTATTTTCTTCTTTTGCCTTTTCTTTTTATTTTTTGTTTGTGCTTCAAGAAATGTTCACAAATCTCAAGTTCGATTTTTTAGGATTCCAAAAACTGTTCATGAATTTTAGATAATTAGGATTTCAAAAACTGTTTTGTAAATTCTAAAAATGGTTTCTAATTAAAAAAATGTTCACAAGTACAAAAACAAGTTCCCGGTACAAAAAATGATCTCTAGTACAAAAAGTGTTCACCAATTCAAAAAAAAAATCATGCATTCATTAATTGTTCAAGATTTCAACAAATATCCATGAATTAAGAAAATCATGCCATGTTGTAGGGCAATGTTTCCACTTCCCGTGCATGCAATCGATAGACCCTAGGCATACCTGGAAACCCACGGGTTTTGTTCCTCTCCAAAAGCCTTTGAATATCCTGAGCATTGGGTGCTCTCAAGTAATCTGGACCAAGCACTTCTATCATAGTCTTTGCAAATTGTTTGACATACAAGATAGAAGTGCTCTCCGCCATCGTCAAATTGTCATTAATGTAGTATGCCGGAACACCATAGGCCATCATGCACAAAGAAGCAACCACCTTCTACTCAATGCTATGTCCAAGCAAACCGGCACAATTCCTCCTATACTTGAAGGCTCGGTCATGTTGCTTCACGAATTGTAAATGCGAATGAACAAATCCTTCAACGTCCTGAAACGACGACGAAAGTATATCTCTGGGAGAACTAGTGGAGTACCAAAATAGATGCACATCAATCTATCTTGTGCCTCAACTCGTTCTCTCTGAATGTACTCACGGCCAAATATGGAACCATCGTGCTTCGACTTCTATCTATGTCTTGTGCATCGCTACTAGCATAGCAATGTCTGCTTCTTCGGTGAAATCGAATTCCTCATTCTATGAGGAATCGTCCACAAAATATGACTCCCACGAGATCATCCACAATGCAGAAATCATCGTCAAACTACATATGCATGCCCGATAAAAATGCTCCAAGTTTGTGCGACTTTTTACCTTGGGGGAATTTTGTCGAACACGTTGTGTGCGAGGTGGAAGAAACCAGTCGGCGGCTGGTCAGGGCCTTCATGGTGCCCACATCGACGGGGGGTGGGCGGCTGGGTCTACTACGGCTCATGGACGGCTGGCGGAGGAGTCAACTTGCATCGATGCAACGCTAGCACCGCCGACCAAAGCAATGCCGCTCGGCAGGGGGCGCCGTGGTCGCGCGGCTTCCCCTGCTATCTCTGGCGGCGAGCAACGCTACTCCGGAAGGCAGCCACGAGCTGCTGGAGCCATAACGGTCGTCGGCGCTCCGGCTACTCGGCCGAAAAAGGGCGGCGACGGATCCAAATCGGTGGGTTGGTGGGGGCTCCGGCGGTGTGGCTGGTGGCGGGGATGGGCGCGGGGTCGGAGGTGGACGGACGAGCGGCGGCGGCATTCCAGGGCGAAATTGCTGGCGGGGGGAGGTGGGTGGGCGAGCAGCCATGACGCGCAAGTTTCAGATTGGCAATTGGGTGTTCACGCGGCTGCTGGTCGTTTACATCACCGCGCAGCTGGTGATGTATATTTGCATCACCAATTGGATAACTTGGTGATGTATTTTATATTAGATGTAAATTTGAAATAATTTTTTTACATCTACATCATGTGTTGGAGTTGATGGAACCTTGTATCGGAGTGGGCTAGGAGATCCGGTGAACCTACCTTCTCCTGGTGCGGATGAACCCGATCCAGCGCCGGCCATGGTGGTGTGGAGACGGCGGCGATGTGGACTGAGATGGTGGTGGCGGAGCTTCCCGTCACTGTCAGCGCTAGACCTAGATCGGGTCGGGATTTTCGGTGGGGAGCCTGGCAACGCGGTGAACCTCGTACTGCGTGCCACCAGCCCCCACCTCTTTATGTAGCGCTGCGTGACACGGGCCCGTCAACCATATTGTGGTTGGGCGCCCCCGATCAGGGCGCGGATCAGGGGTCCGTTGGGTCGTTGGGCCCACACGGGAGAGATCAACCTAACATTCTTCCCCTTGATCTCAACTTTACTTTTAACCTTATACTTTCTAGTTTATTTGTTTCATCACATATTGGTACATAGAGCATGTTTCATCGTCACAGCTCAATTGCCGATAGAATCATACAGCTACAACATACGTTATGTTCAGAAACAAATTCTGTTCCTTTTGGGCCTATCCAGGAATCATAAGGCTTTTCCTTAAACCCATGCCGGCTAAGTGTTCCTTGAACACATTAGGTGGTAAGCCTTTCGTTAGCGGATCCGCAAGCATATCTTTTGTCTTTATATGCTCGAGACTTATAGTTTGATCCTGGATTTTATCTTTCACAACATAGTACTTTATCTCTATTGTTTTGGCAGCATTACTCGACTTGTTGTTGTGAGCGTAAAATACCGCGGGCTGATTGTCGCAGTACATCTTTAGTGGTTTGTGAATACAATCTACCACTTTCAAGTCGGGTACAAATTTCTTTAGCCATATCGCCTGCCCCGTGGCTTCGAAGCATGCTATGAATTCTGCATACATCGTGGATGATGCAACTGTCGACTGTTTGGAGCTTTTCCACGAAATAGCTCCCCCAGCGAGGGTGAATACGTATCCTGACGTGGATTTTCTATCATCTTTGTCCCCCGCAAATCTGCGTCTGAATACCCTTTTATCTCTAGGGAATCAGATTTCTTGTATGTTAGCATGTAGTCCTTCGTGCCTTGCGCATAACGCAATGCTTTCTTTACCATCTTCCAGTGCTCTATGCCTGGATTCTCTTGATATCTACCGAGTACCCCGGTGATAAAGGCTAAGTCAGGGCGACTGCACACTTGTGCATACTGTAAGCTGCCAACTGCCGAAGCATATGGTACTCCTTTCATTTGATCGGTCTCATGCTGATTCTTGGGACATTGAAATTTCCCAAAATTGTCGCCCTTAACTATAGGAGCAGGTGTGGCTTTACTCGCATGCATATTATACTTTTTAAGAACCTTCTCCAAATATGCTTTCTGCGATAGTCCTAAGACTCCATTGTTTCTATCTCGGTGAATTTCTATGCCCAAAACATATGATGCTTCACCAAGATCTGTTATGTCAAAATTCGAGGATAAGAACTTCTTTGTTTCTTGTAGTAGACTAACATCACTGCTAGCAAGCAGAATGTCATCCACATACAAGATTAGGAAAATATATTTCCCATTTTTAAACTTTGCATAAATGCAGTTATCCTCAATATTTTCTTTAAATCCAAAACTTTTAATGGTTTGATTAAACTTTAAATACCACTGCCTAGAGGCTTGCTTTAATCCATAAATGGATTTCTTTAGGCGGCATCCCATATTTTCCTTGCCTTCCATGATAAAACCCTTCGGTTGTTTCATGTAGACATTTCCCTTTAAATCTCCGTTGAGAAATGACGTCTTTACATCCATTTGATGTAACTCTAAATCAAAATGAGCAACTAATGCCATTATGATTCTGAAGGAATCCTTACATGAGACCGGAGAAAATGTCTCTTTGTAATCTATCCCTTCTCTTTGTGTAAATCCTTTTGCCACGAGTCGTGCTTTATATTTTTCTATATTCCCTTTAGAGTCATACTTAATTTTGTAGACCCATTTGCAGCCTACTGATTTGGCTCCTTTAGGAATTTCCTCTAAGTCCCAAACATCTTTGGAACTCATTGATTTCATCTCGTCTTCCATTGCCTTCATCCACATCGATGAATGAGGGCTTCTCATGGCTTCTTCATATAAGGTGGGATCTTTTTCCATATGAACCATTTCTGTGTTATAAACTTTAAAGTCGGTAGAAATAGCTGACTTTCTTGGTCTTGTAGACCTTCTAAGGGCCTCAGTTTCTGGCACATTCTGTGCCTCAACTGCTGGCACTTCTTCTAAAATTTGCTGTTGCACCTCCCTTTCATGCTCAACAACGGGTTCAGTCGGCTCCTGACGGACAGGTTTCGGGTCTGCCCCCATAGTTGTCATGGGTGGAGTTGCAACTGGTAGTGAGAAAAATGGCTCCTGGATCATCGGATTAGGTGCATGCACCCTCTTCTCCTCAAGATCAATTTTCCGAGCTACCAAGCTCCCCCTCATCATTTCGTCCTCTAAGAAGACTGCATGTCTCGTTTCTACAAACTTTGTATATCTGTTTGGGCAGTAGAAACGAAAACCCTTTGATCTGTCTGGATAGCCAATGAAGTGGCAACTCACTGTTTTGGGATCTAACTTTCCAATGTTTGGATTAAACATTTTGGCCTCAGCAAGGCACCCCCACACCCTGAAGTGTTGTAGGGATGGCACCCTTCCTGTCCATAGCTCATACGGTGTTTTGGGCACCGACTTGCTTGGTACTCTATTGGGAATGTGAATGGCGGTTTTAAGCGCCTCCATCCATAATCCCAATGGCAGGTTGGAATAACTCATCATGCTGCGCACCATATCCATAAGTGTACGGTTGCGCCTTTCAGCTACTCCATTTTGCTGAGGTTCGCCCGGCATTGAATACTGGGCAACTATGCCAGTCTCCTGCAAGAACTTTGCAAAAGGTCCAGGGACTTGGCCATATGGAGTGTGCCGACCGTAGTACTCTCCCCCACGGTCAGACCTAACTATCTTTATTCTTTTATCATGCTGATTTTCAACTTCAGCTTTGAATATTTTAAATTTATCCAACGCTTCAGATCTTTCTTTGTTGTTGTGAGCGTAAAATACCGCGGGCTGATTGTCGCAGTACATCTTTAGTGGTTTGTGAATACAATCTACCACTTTCAAGTCGGGTACAAATTTCTTTAGCCATATCGCCTGCCCCGTGGCTTCGAAGCATGCTATGAATTCTGCATACATCGTGAATGATGCAACTGTCGACTGTTTGGAGCTTTTCCACGAAATAGCTCCCCCAGCGAGGGTGAATACGTATCCTGACATGGATTTTCTATCATCTTTGTCCCCCGCAAAATCTGCGTCTGAATACCCTTTTATCTCTAGGGAATCAGATCTCTTGTATGTTAGCATGTAGTCCTTCGTGCCTTGCGCATAACGCAATGCTTTCTTTACCATCTTCCAGTGCTCTATGCCTGGATTCTCTTGATATCTACCGAGTACCCCGGTGATAAAGGCTAAGTCAGGGCGAGTGCACACTTGTGCATACTGTAAGCTGCCAACTGCCGAAGCATATGGTACTCCTTTCATTTGATCGATCTCATACTGATTCTTGGGACATTGAAATTTCCCAAAATTGTCGCCCTTAACTATAGGAGCAGGTGTAGCTTTACTCGCATGCATATTATACTTTTTAAGAACCTTCTCCAAATATGCTTTCTGCGATAGTCCTAAGACTCCATTGTTTCTATCTCGGTGAATTTCTATGCCCAAAACATATGATGCTTCACCAAGATCTGTTATGTCAAAATTCGAGGATAAGAACTTCTCTGTTTCTTGTAGTAGACTAACATCACTGCTAGCAAGCAGAATGTCATCCACATACAAGATTAGGAAAATATATTTCCCATTTTTAAACTTTGCATAAATGCAGTTATCCTCAATATTTTCTTTAAATCCAAAACTTTTAATGGTTTGATTAAACTTTAAATACCACTGCCTAGAGGCTTACTTTAATCCATAAATGGATTTCTTTAGGCGGCATCCCATATTTTCCTTGCCTTCCATGATAAAACCCTTGGGCTGTTTCATGTAGACATTTCCCTTTAAATCTCCGTTGAGAAATGCCGTCTTTACATCCATTTGATGTAACTCTAAATCAAAATGAGCAACTAATGCCATTATGATTCTGAAGGAATCCTTACATGAGACCGGAGAAAATGTCTCTTTGTAATCTATCCCTTCTCTTTGTGTAAATCCTTTTGCCACGAGTCGTGCTTTATATTTTTCTATATTCCCTTTAGAGTCATACTTAATTTTGTAGACCCATTTGCAGCCTACTGATTTGGCTCCTTTAGGAATTTCCTCTAAGTCCCAAACATCTTTGGAACTCATTGATTTCATCTCGTCTTCCATTGCCTTCATCCACATCGATGAATGAGGGCTTCTCATGGCTTCTTCATATAGGGTGGGATCTTTTTCCATATGAACCATTTCTGTGTTATAAACTTTAAAGTCGGTAGAAATAGCTGACTTTCTTGGTCTTGTAGACCTTCTAAGGGCCTCAGTTTCTGGCACATTCTGTGCCTCAACTGCTGGCACTTCTTCTAAAATTTGCTGTTGCACCTCCCTTTCATGCTCAACAACGGGTTCAGTCGACTCCTGACGGACAGGTTCCGGGTCTGCCCCCATAGTTGTCATGGGTGGAGTTGCAACTGGTAGTGAGAAAAATGGCTCCTGGATCATCGGATTAGGTGCATGCACCCTCTTCTCCTCAAGATCAATTTTCCGAGCTACCAAGCTCCCCCTCATCATTTCGTCCTCTAAGAAGACTGCATGTCTCGTTTCTACAAACTTTGTATATCTGTTTGGGCAGTAGAAACGAAAACCCTTTGATCTGTCTGGATAGCCAATGAAGTGGCAACTCACTGTTTTGGGATCTAACTTTCCAATGTTTGGATTAAACATTTTGGCCTCAGCAAGGCACCCCCACACCCTGAAGTGTTGTAGGGATGGCACCCTTCCTGTCCATAGCTCATACGGTGTTTTGGGCACCGACTTGCTTGGTACTCTATTGGGAATGTGAATGGCGGTTTTAAGCGCCTCCATCCATAATCCCAATGGCAAGTTGGAATAACTCATCATGCTGCGCACCATATCCATAAGTGTACGGTTGCGCCTTTCAGCTACTCCATTTTGCTGAGGTTCGCCCGGCATTGAATACTGGGCAACTATGCCAGTCTCCTGCAAGAACTTTGCAAAAGGTCCAGGGACTTGGCCATATGGAGTGTGCCGACCGTAGTACTCTCCCCCACGGTCAGACCTAACTATCTTTATTCTTTTATCATGCTGATTTTCAACTTCAGCTTTGAATATTTTAAATTTATCCAACGCTTCAGATCTTTCTTTGTTGTTGTGAGCGTAAAATACCGCGGGCTGATTGTCGCAGTACATCTTTAGTGGTTTGTGAATACAATCTACCACTTTCAAGTCGGGTACAAATTTCTTTAGCCATATCGCCTGCCCCGTGGCTTCGAAGCATGCTATGAATTCTGCATACATCGTGGATGATGCAACTGTCGACTGTTTGGAGCTTTTCCACGAAATAGCTCCCCCGGCGAGGGTGAATACGTATCCTGACATGGATTTTCTATCATCTTTGTCCCCCGCAAAATCTGCGTCTGAATACCCTTTTATCTCTAGGGAATCAGATCTCTTGTATGTTAGCATGTAGTCCTTCGTGCCTTGCGCATAACGCAATGCTTTCTTTACCATCTTCCAGTGCTCTATGCCTGGATTCTCTTGATATCTACCGAGTACCCTGGTGATAAAGGCTAAGTCAGGGCGAGTGCACACTTGTGCATACTGTAAGCTGCCAACTGCCGAAGCATATGGTACTCCTTTCATTTGATCGATCTCATACTGATTCTTGGGACATTGAAATTTCCCAAAATTGTCGCCCTTAACTATAGGAGCAGGTGTAGCTTTACTCGCATGCATATTATACTTTTTAAGAACCTTCTCCAAATATGCTTTCTGCGATAGTCCTAAGACTCCATTGTTTCTATCTCGGTGAATTTCTATGCCCAAAACATATGATGCTTCACCAAGATCTGTTATGTCAAAATTCGAGGATAAGAACTTCTCTGTTTCTTGTAGTAGACTAACATCACTGCTAGCAAGCAGAATGTCATCCACATACAAGATTAGGAAAATATATTTCCCATTTTTAAACTTTGCATAAATGCAGTTATCCTCAATATTTTCTTTAAATCCAAAACTTTTAATGGTTTGATTAAACTTTAAATACCACTGCCTAGAGGCTTGCTTTAATCCATAAATGGATTTCTTTAGGCGGCATCCCATATTTTCCTTGCCTTCCATGATAAAACCCTTGGGCTGTTTCATGTAGACATTTCCCTTTAAATCTCCGTTGAGAAATGCCGTCTTTACATCCATTTGATGTAACTCTAAATCAAAATGAGCAATTAATGCCATTATGATTCTGAAGGAATCCTTACATGAGACCGGAGAAAATGTCTCTTTGTAATCAATCCCTTCTCTTTGTGTAAATCCTTTTGCCACGAGTCGTGCTTTATATTTTTCTATATTCCCTTTAGAGTCATACTTAATTTTGTAGACCCATTTGCAGCCTACTGATTTGGCTCCTTTAGGAATTTCCTCTAAGTCCCAAACATCTTTGGAACTCATTGATTTCATCTCGTCTTCCATTGCCTTCATCCACATCGATGAATGAGGGCTTCTCATGGCTTCTTCATATAAGGTGGGATCTTTTTCCATATGAACCATTTCTGTGTTATAAACTTTAAAGTCGGTAGAAATAGCTGACTTTCTTGGTCTTGTAGACCTTCTAAGGGCCTCAGTTTCTGGCACATTCTGTGCCTCAACTGCTGGCACTTCTTCTAAAATTTGCTGTTGCACCTCCCTTTCATGCTCAACAACGGGTTCAGTCGGCTCCTGACGGACAGGTTCCGGGTCTGCCCCCATAGTTGTCATGGGTGGAGTTGCAACTGGTAGTGAGAAAAATGGCTCCTGGATCATCGGATTAGGTGCATGCACCCTCTTCTCCTCAAGATCAATTTTCCGAGCTACCAAGCTCCCCCTCATCATTTCGTCCTCTAAGAAGACTGCATGTCTCGTTTCTACAAACTTTGTATATCTGTTTGGGCAGTAGAAACGAAAACCCTTTGATCTGTCTGGATAGCCAATGAAGTGGCAACTCACTGTTTTGGGATCTAACTTTCCAATGTTTGGATTAAACATTTTGGCCTCAGCAAGGCACCCCCACACCCTGAAGTGTTGTAGGGATGGCACCCTTCCTGTCCATAGCTCATACGGTGTTTTGGGCACCGACTTGCTTGGTACTCTATTGGGAATGTGAATGGCGGTTTTAAGCGCCTCCATCCATAATCCCAATGGCAAGTTGGAATAACTCATCATGCTGCGCACCATATCCATAAGTGTACGGTTGCGCCTTTCAGCTACTCCATTTTGCTGAGGTTCGCCCGGCATTGAATACTGGGCAACTATGCCAGTCTCCTGCAAGAACTTTGCAAAAGGTCCAGGGACTTGGCCATATGGAGTGTGCCGACCGTAGTACTCTCCCCCACGGTCAGACCTAACTATCTTTATTCTTTTATCATGCTGATTTTCAACTTCAGCTTTGAATATTTTAAATTTATCCAACGCTTCAGATCTTTATTTGTTGTTGTGAGCGTAAAATACCGCGGGCTGATTGTCGCAGTACATCTTTAGTGGTTTGTGAATACAATCTACCACTTTCAAGCCGGTACAAATTTCTTTAGCCATATCGCCTGCCCCGTGGCTTCGAAGCATGCTATGAATTCTGCATACATCGTGGATGATGCAACTGTCGATTGTTTGGAGCTTTTCCACGAAATAGCTCCCCCAGCGAGGGTGAATACGTATCCTGACGTGGATTTTCTATCATCTTTGTCCCCCGCAAAATCTGCGTCTGAATACCCTTTTTGTTGGAAATATGCCCTAGAGGCAATAATAAAAGTGTTATTATTATATTTCCTTGTTCATGATAATTGTCTTTTATTCATGCTATAACTGTATTATCCGGAAATCGTAATACACGTGTGAATACATAGACCACAATATGTCCCTAGTGAGCCTCTAGTTGACTAGCTCGTTGTGATCAACAGATAGTCATGGTTTCCTGGCTATGGACATTGGATGTCGTTGATAACGGGATCACATCATTAGGAGAATGATGTGATGGACAAGACCCAATCCTGAGCATAGCACAAAGATCGTGTAGTTCGTTTGCTAGAGCTTTGCCAATGTCAAGTATCTCTTCCTTTGACCATGAGAGCGTGTAACTCCTGGATACCGTAGGAGTGCTTTGGGTGTATCAAACGTCACAACGTAACTGGGTGACTATAAAGGTGCACTACAGGTATCTCCGAAAGTATCTATTGTTTTATGCGGATCGAGACTGGGATTTGTCACTCCGTGTAAGCGGAGAGGTATCTCTGGGCCCACTCGGTAGGACATCATCATATGCGCAATGTGACCAAGGAGTTGATCACGGGATGATGTGTTACGGAACGAGTAAAGAGACTTGCCGGTAACGAGATTGAACAAGGTATAAGGATACCGACGATCGAATCTCGGGCAAGTACAATACCGCTAGACAAAGGGAATTGTATACGGGATTGATTAAGTCCTTGACATCGTGGTTCATCCGATGAGATCATCGTGGAACATGTGGGAGCCATCATGGGTATCCAGATCCCGCTGTTGGTTATTGACCGGAGAACGTCTCGGTCATGTCTGCATGTCTCCCGAACCCGTAGAGTCTACACACTTAAGGTTCGATGATGCTAGGGTTATAAAGGAAGTTTGTATGTGGTTACCGAATGTTGTTCGGAGTCCCGGATGAGATCCTGGACGTCACGAGGAGTTCCGGAATGGTCCGGAGGTAAAGATTTATATATGGGAAGTCCTATTTTGGCCACTCGAAAATGTTCGGGATTTTTCGGTATTGTACCGGGAAGGTTCTAGAAGGTTCCGGAGTGGGGCCCACCTGCATGGGGGGGACCCACATGAACGTGGGTAGTGGGGGAAAGGCCCCACACCCCTGGTCAAGGCGCACCAAGATCCCCCCTTAGAAGGAATAAGATCATATCCCAAAGGGATAAGATCAAGATCCCTAAAAAGGGGGATAGCAATCGGTGGGGAAGGAAATGATGGGATTTCTTTCCTCCCACCTTTGCCAATGCCCTAATGGACTTGGAGGGCAAGAAACCAGCCCCCTCCACCCCTATATATAGTGGGGAGGCGCATGGGAGCTTCACCCTTGCCCCTGGCGCAGCCCTCCCTCTCCCAAGTGCTCCTCCTCTCTCGCGGTGCTTGGCGAAGCCCTGCAGGATTGCCACGCTCCTCCACCATCACCACGCTGTTGTGCTGCTGCTGGACGGAGTCTTCCTCAACCTCTCCCTCTCTCCTTGCTGGATCAAGGCATGGGAGACATCACCGGGCTGTACGTGTGTTGAACGCGGAGGTGCCGTCCGTTCGGCACTAGGATCTCCGGTGATTTGGATCACGACGAGTACGACTCCTTCAACCCCGTTCTCTTGAACGCTTCCGCTTAGCGATCTACAAGGGTATATAGATGCATTCTCTTTCTACTCGTTGCTGGTCTCTCCATAGATAGATCTTGGTGACACGTAGGAAAATTTTGAATTTCTGCTACGTTCCCCATCAGTGGCATCATGAGCTAGGTCTATTGCGTAGATTCTTTGCACGAGTAGAACACAAAGTAGTTGTGGGCGTTGATTTTGTTCAATATGCTTACCGTTACTAGTCCAACCTTGTTTCGATGGTATTGTGGGATGAAGCGGCCCGGACCGACCTTACACGTACTCTTACGTGAGACAGGTTCCACCGATTGGCATGCACTTGGTGCATAAGGTGGCTAGCGGGTGCCAGTCTCTCCCACTTTAATCGGAAAGGATTCGATGAAAAGGGTCCTTATGAAGGGTAAATAGCAATTGGCATATCACGTTGTGGTTTTGCGTAGGTAAGAAACGTTCTTGCTAGAAACCCATAGCAGCCACGTAAAACATGCAAACAACAATTAGAGGACGTCTAACTTGTTTTTGCAGGGTATGCTATGTGATGTGATATGGCCAAGAAGAATGTGATGAATGATGTGTGATGTATGAGATTGATCATGTTCTTGTAATAGGATTCACGACTTGCATGTCGATGAGTATGACAACCGGCAGGAGCCATAGGAGTTGTCTTTATTTATTGTATGACCTGCGTGTCATTGAAGAACGCCATGTAAACTACTTTACTTTATTGCTAAACGCGTCAGTCATAGAAGTAGAAGTAGTCGTTGGCGTGACAACTTCATGAAGACACGATGATGGAGATCATGGTGTCGTGCCGGTGACGATGATGATCATGGAGCCCCGAAGATGAAGATCAAAAGGAGCAAAATGATATTGGCCATATCATGTCACTATTTGATTGCATGTGATGTTTATCATGTTTATGCATCTTGTTTGCTTAGGACGACGGTAGTAAATAAGATGATCCCTTACAAAATTTCAAGAAGTGTTCTCCCCTAACTGTGCACCGTTGCTACAGTTCGTCGCTTCTAAGCACCACGTGATGATCGGGTGTGATGGATTCTTACGTTCACATACAACGGGTGTAAGACAGTTTTACACAGCGAAAACACTTAGGGTTAACTTGATGAGCCTAGCATGTGCAGACATGGCCTCGGAACACGGAGACCGAAAGGTCGAGCATGAGTCGTATGGTAGATACGATCAACATGAAGATGTTCACCGATGATGACTAGTCCGTCTCACGTGATGATCGGACACGACCTAGTTGACTCGGATCATGTGATCACTTAGATGACCACAGGGATGTCTATCTAAGTGGGAGTTCATAAGATGAACTTAATTATCCTGAACATAGTCAAAAGACCTTTTGCAAATTATGTCGTAAGCTCGCGCTTTAGTTCCACTGTTTAGATATGTTCCTAGAGAAAATATAGTTGAAAGTTGATAGTAGCGATTATGCGATCAGTAGAAAGCTTATGTCCTTAATGCACCGCTCAGTGTGCTGAACCCCAACGTCATTTGTCGATGTTGCGAACATCGGACATACACGTTTTGATAACTACATGATAGTTCAATTAAATGGTTTAAGTAGAGGCACCAAAGACGTTTTCGAAACGTCGCGGAACATATGAGATGTTTCGAGGGCTGAAATTGGGATTTCAGGCTCGTGCCCACGTCAAGAGGTATAAGACCTCCGACGATTTTCTTAGCCTGCAAACTAACAGAGAAAAGCTCAATCGTTGAGCTTGTGCTCAGATTGTCTGAGTGCAACAATCACTTGAATCGAGTGGGAGTTGATCTTCCATATGAGATAGTGATGTTTCTCCAAAGTCATTGCCACCAAGCTGCTAGAGCTTTGTGATGAACTATAACATATCAGGGATAGATATGATGATCCTTGAGGTAGTCACGATGTTTGACACCGCGAAAGTAGAAATCAAGAAGGAGCATCAATTGTTGATGGTTGGTGAAACCACTAGTTTCAAGAAGGGCAAGGGAACAAAGGGATACTTCATGAAACGGCAATTCAGTTGCTGCTCTAGTGAAGAAACCCAAGGTTGAACCCAAACCCGAGACTAAGTGCTTCTGTAATAAGGGGAGCAACCACTGGCGTAGCATTACCCTAGATACTTGGTAGATGAGAAGGCTGGCAAGGTCGATAGAAGTATATTGGATATACATTATGTTAATGTGTACTTTACTAGTACTCCTAGTAGCACCAGGGTATTGGATACCGGTTCGGTTGCTAAGTGTTAGTAACTCAAAATAAAAGCTACGGAATAAACGGAGACTAGCTAAAGGTGAGCTGACGATATATGTTGGAAGTGTTTCCAAGGTTGATATGATCAAGCATCGCACGCTCCCTCTACCACCGAGATTGGTGTTTGCGTTGAGCATAGACATGATTGGATTATGTCTATCGCAATACGGTTATTCATTTAAGGAGAATAATGGTTACTCTATTTTTGAATAATACCTTCAATGGTCTTGCACATAAAGGAATGGTTTATTGAATCTCGATCGTAGTGATACACATTTTCATGCCAAAAGATATAAGATAGTAATGATAGTACCACTTACTTGTGGCACTTCCATGTAAGTCATAATGGTATAAAACGCATGAAGAAGCTCCATGTTGATGGATCTTTGGACTCACTCGTTTTGAAAAGTTTGAGACATGCGAACCATGTCTATTGGTGTATATGCATGAAGAAACTCCATGCAAATGGACCGTTTGGACTCACTTGATTTTGAATCACTTGAGATATGCAAATCATACCACATGGGCAAGATGACTGAAAAGCCTCGTTTTCAGTAAGATGGAACAAGATAGCAACTTGTTGGAAGTAACACATTTTGATGTGTCCAATCCAATGAGTGCTGAGGCATGCAGTGAATATCGTTATGATCTTACTTCACAGATGATTCGAGTAGATATTGAGAATATTTACTTGATGAAACACAAGTCTGAATTATTGAATGGTTCAAGTAATTTCAGAGTGAAGTAGAAGATCATTGTGACAAGAGGATAAAATGTCTATGATATGATCATAGAGATGAATATCTGAGTTACGAGTTTTGGCACACAATTAAGACATTGTGGAAATTGTTTCGCAATTAATACCGCCTGGAACACCATAATGTGATGGTGTGTCCGAACATCATAGTTGCACCCTATTGGATATGGTGCATACCATGATGTCTCTTATCGAATTACCACTATCGTTCATGGGTTAGGCATTAGAGACAACCACATTCACTTTAAATAGGGCACCACGTAATTCCGATGAGATGACACCGTATGAATTATGGGTTAGAGAAACCTAAGTTGTCGTTTCTTAAAAGTTTGGGGCTGCGACGCTTATATGAAAAAGTTTCAGGTTGATAAGCTCGAACCCAAAGCGGATAAAATGCATCTTCATAGGAAACCCAAAACAGTTGGGTATACCTCCTAATTCAGATCCGAAAGCAATATGGATTGTTTCTAGAATCGGGTCCTTTCTCGAGGAAAAGTTTCTCTCGAAAGAATTGAGTGGGAGGATGGTGGAGACTTGATGAGGTTATTGAACCATCACTTCAACTAGTGTGTAGCAGGGCATAGGAAGTTGTTCCCGTGGCACCTACACCAATTGAAGTGGAAGCTTATGATAGTGATCATGAAACTTCAGATCAAGTCACTCCCAAACCTCGTAGGATGACAAGGATGCGTACTACTTGAGAGTGGTACGTAATCCTGTCTTGGAAGTCATGTTGCTAGACAACAATGAGCCTACAAGCTATGGAGAAGCGAGGGTGGGCCCGGATTCCAATAAATGGCTTGAGGCCATAAAATCCGAGAGAGGATCCATGTATGAAAACAAAGTGAAGACTTTGGCAGAACGGCTCGATGGTCGTAAGGCAAATGAGTACGGATGGATTTTAAAAGGAAGACAGACAATTATGGTAAGAATTACCATTAAGAAAGCTCGACTTGTCGTTAAGATGTTTTCCGACAAGTTCAAGGAGTTGACTACGATGAGATTTTCTCACTCGTAGCGATGCTAAGAGTCTGTTGGAATTATATTAGCGATTACTGCATTATTTATGAAATCTTGCAGATAGGATGTCAAAACATTGTTTCCTCGACGATTTTCTTGAGGAAAGGTTGTATGTGATACAACCGGAAGGTTTTGTCAATCCCGAAAGATGCTAATAAGTATGCAAAGCTCCAGCAATCCTTCTAAGGACTGGAGTGAGCATCTCGGAGTTGGAATGTATGCTTTGATGATGATCAAAGATTTTGGGTTTGTACAAAGTTTATGAGAAACTTGTATTTCCAAAGAAGTGAGTGGGAGCACTATAGAATTTCTGATGAGTATATGTTGTTAACATATTGTTGATCAGAAATGACGTAGAATTTCTGAAAAGCATATAGGGTTATTTTCAAAGTGTTTTTCAATGGAAAGCCTGGATTAAGCTACTTGAACATTGAGCATCAAGATCTATAAGGATAGATCAAAATGCTTAATAATACTTTCAAATGAGCACATACCTTGACATGATCTTGAAGGTGTTCAAGATGGACCAGTCAAAGAAGGAGTTCTTGCCTGAGTTGTAAGGTATGAAGTTAAGACTTAAAGCTCGACCTCGGCAGAATAGAGAGAAAGGACGAAGGTCGTCCCCTATGCTTAAGACATAGGCTCTACAGTATGCTATGCTGTGTACTGCACCTGAAGTGTGCCTTGCCATGAGTCAGTCAAGGGGTACAAGAGTGATCCAAAAATGGATCATAGGACAGCGGTCAAAGTTATCCTTAGTAACTAGCGGACTAAGGAATTTTTCTCGGTTATGGAGGTGGTAAAAGAGTTCGTCGTAAAGGGTTACGTCGATACAAGCTAAACACCTATCCGGATAGCTCTGAGTAGAGAGACCGGATACATATAATGGAGCAACAATTTAGAATAGCTCCAAGTAGAACAGTTATTTGGAATAGCTCCAAATAGAGCGTGGTAGCTGCATCTAGGAGATGACATAGAGATTTGTAAAGCACACACGGATCTGAAAGGTTCAGACCCGTTGACTAAAACCTCTCTCACAAGCAACATGATCAAACATAAAACTCATTGAGTGTTAATCACATAGTGATGTGAACTAGACTACTGACTCTAGTAAACTCTTGGGTATTAGTCACATGGCGATGTGACCTGTGAGTGTTAATCACATGGCGATGTGAACTAGATTATTGACTCTAGTGCAAGTGGGAGACTGTTGGAAATATGCCCTAGAGGCAATAATAAAGTGTTATTATTATATTTCCTTGTTCATGATAATTGTCTTTTATTCATGCTATAACTGTATTATCCGGAAATCGTAATACACGTGTGAATACATAGACCACAATATGTCCCTAGTGAGCCTCTAGTTGACTAGCTCGTTGTGATCAACAGATAGTCATGGTTTCCTGGCTATGGACATTGGATGTCGTTGATAACGGGATCACATCATTAGGAGAATGATGTGATGGACAAGACCCAATCCTGAGCATAGCACAAAGATCGTGTAGTTCGTTTGCTAGAGCTTTGCCAATGTCAAGTATCTCTTCCTTTGACCATAAGAGCGTGTAACTCCTGGATACCGTAGGAGTGCTTTGGGTGTATCAAACGTCACAACGTAACTGGGTGACTATAAAGGTGCACTACAGGTATCTCCGAAAGTATCTATTGTTTTATGCGGATCGAGACTGGGATTTGTCACTCCGTGTAAGCGGAGAGGTATCTCTGGGCCCACTCGGTAGGACATCATCATATGCGCAATGTGACCAAGGAGTTGATCACGGGATGATGTGTTACGGAACGAGTAAAGAGACTTGCCGGTAACGAGATTGAACAAGGTATAAGGATACCGACGATCGAATCTCGGGCAAGTACAATACCGCTAGACAAAGGGAATTGTATACGGGATTGATTAAGTCCTTGACATCGTGGTTCATCCGATGAGATCATCGTGGAACATGTGGGAGCCATCATGGGTATCCAGATCCCGCTGTTGGTTATTGACCGGAGAACGTCTCGGTCATGTCTGCATGTCTCCCGAACCCGTAGGGTCTACACACTTAAGGTTCGATGACGCTAGGGTTATAAAGGAAGTTTGTATGTGGTTACCGAATGTTGTTCGGAGTCCCGGATGAGATCCCGGACGTCACGAGGAGTTCCGGAATGGTCCGGAGGTAAAGATTTATATATGGGAAGTCCTATTTTGGCCACTGGAAAATGTTCGGGATTTTTCGGTATTGTACCGGGAAGGTTCTAGAAGGTTCCGGAGTGGGGCCCACCTGCATGGGGGGACCCACATGAACGTGGGTAGTGGGGGAAAGGCCCCACACCCCTGGTCAAGACGCACCAAGACCCCCCCTTAGAAGGAATAAGATCATATCCCAAAGGGATAAGATCAAGATCCCTAAAAAGGGGGGATAGCAATCGGTGGGGAAGGAAATGATGGGATTTCTTTCCTCCCACCTTTGCCAACGCCCCAATGGACATGGAGGGCAAGAAACCAGCCCCCTCCACCCCTATATATAGTGGGGAGGCGCATGGGAGCTTCACCCTTGCCCCTGGCGCAGCCCTCCCTCTCCCAAGTGCTCCTCCTCTCTCGCGGTGCTTGGCGAAGCCCTGCAGGATTGCCACGCTCCTCCACCACCACCACGCCGTTGTGCTGCTGCTGGACGGAGTCTTCCTCAACCTCTCCCTCTCTCCTTGCTGGATCAAGGCATGGGAGACGTCACCGGGCTGTACGTGTGTTGAACGCGAAGGTTCCGTCCGTTCGGCACTAGGATCTCCGGTGATTTGGATCACGACGAGTACGACTCCTTCAACCCTGTTCTCTTGAACGCTTCCGCTTAGCGATCTACAAGGGTATGTAGATGCATTCTCTTTCTACTTGTTGCTGGTCTCTCCATAGATAGATCTTGGTGACACGTAGGAAAATTTTGAATTTCTGCTACGTTCCCCATCACTTTTATCTCTAGGGAATCAGATCTCTTGTATGTTAGCATGTAGTCCTTCGTGCCTTGTGCATAACGCAATGCTTTCTTTACCATCTTCCAGTGCTCTATGCCTGGATTCTCTTGATATCTACCAAGTACCCCGGTGATAAAGGCTAAGTCAGGGCGAGTGCACACTTGTGCATACTGTAAGCTGCCAACTGCCGAAGCATATGATACTCCTTTCATTTGATCGATCTCATACTGATTCTTGGGACATTGAAATTTCCCAAAATTGTCGCCCTTAACTATAGGAGCAGGTGTGGCTTTACTCGCATGCATATTATACTTTTTAAGAACCTTCTCCAAATATGCTTTCTGCGATAGTCCTAAGACTCCATTGTTTCTATCTCGGTGAATTTCTATGCCCAAAACATATGATGCTTCACCAAGATCTGTCATGTCAAAATTCGAGGATAAAAACTTCTCTGTTTCTTGTAGTAGACTAACATCACTGCTAGCAAGCAGAATGTCATCCACATACAAGATTAGGAAAATATATTTCCCATTTTTAAACTTTGCATAAATGCAGTTATCCTCAATATTTTCTTTAAATCCAAAACTTTTAATCGTTTGATTAAACTTTAAATACCACTGCCTAGAGGCTTGCTTTAATCCATAAATGGATTTCTTTAGGCGGCATCCCATATTTTCCTTGCCTTCCATGATAAAACCCTTGGGCTGTTTTATGTAGACATTTTCTTTAAATCTCCGTTGAGAAATGCCGTCTTTACATCCATTTGATGTAACTCTAAATCAAAATGAGCAACTAATGCCATTATGATTCTGAAGGAATCCTTACATGAGACCGGAGAAAATGTCTCTTTGTAATCTATCCCTTCTCTTTGTGTAAATCCTTTTGCCACGAGTCGTGCTTTATATTTTTCTATATTCCCTTTAGAGTCATACTTAATTTTGTAGACCCATTTGCAGCCTACTGATTTGGCTCCTTTAGGAATTTCCTCTAAGTCCCAAACATCTTTGGAACTCATTGATTTCATCTCGTCTTCCATTGCCTTCATCCACATCGATGAATGAGGGCTTCTCATGGCTTCTTCATATAAGGTGGGATCTTTTTCCATATGAACCATTTCTGTGTTATGAACTTTAAAGTCGGTAGAAATAGCTGACTTTCTTGGTCTTGTAGACCTTCTAAGGGCCTCAGTTTCTGGCACATTCTGTGCCTCAACTGCTGGCACTTCGTCTAAAATTTGCTATTGCACCTTCCTTTCATGCTCAACAACGGGTTCAGTCGGCTCCTGACGGACAGGTTCCGGGTCTGCCCCCATAGTTGTCATGGGTGGAGTTGCAACTGGTAGTGAGAAAAATGGCTCCTGGATCATCGGATTAGGTGCATGCACCCTCTTCTCCTCAAGATCAATTTTCCGAGCTACCAAGCTCCCCCTCATCATTTCGTCCTCTAAGAAGACTGCATGTCTCGTTTCTACAAACTTTGTATATCTGTTTGGGTAGTAGAAACGAAAACCCTTTGATCTGTCTGGATAGCCAATGAAGTGGCAACTCACTGTTTTGGGATCTAACTTTCCAATGTTTGGATTAAACATTTTAGCCTCAGCAAGGCACCCCCACACCCTGAAGTGTTGTAGGGATGGCACCCTTCCTGTCCATAGCTCATACGGTGTTTTGGGCACCAACTTGCTTGGTACTCTATTGGGAATGTGAATGGCGGTTTTAAGCGCCTCCATCCATAATCCCAATGGCAAGTTGGAATAACTCATCATGCTGCGCACCATATCCATAAGTGTACGGTTGCGCCTTTCAGCTACTCCATTTTGCTGAGGTTCGCCCGGCATTGAATACTGGGCAACTATGCCAGTCTCCTGCAGGAACTTTGCAAAAGGTCCAAAGACTTGGCCATATGGAGTGTGCCGACCGTAGTACTCTCCCCCACGGTCGGACCTAACTATCTTTATTCTTTTATCATGCTGATTTTCAACTTCAGCTTTGAATATTTTAAATTTATCCAACGCTTCAGATCTTTCTTTGATTGGATAAATATATCCATAGCGAGAGTAATCATATGTGAATGTTATGAACGAGTCATATCCATCCACACTTTTCACCGGAAATGGTCCACAAATATCAGTGTGGATGATTTCTAGTGTGCGTGTGCTATGGATTGCACCTTGTTTGATTTGTTTTACGTACTTTCCTTTGACGCAATCTATGCATTGTTCTAAGTCTGAAAATTCTAACGGAGGAAGAATTTTACTTTTGACTAATCTTTCTATTCTTCCCTTCGAAATATGGCCCAAGCGACAGTGCCATAGTTTCGATGAGTCGAATGTTCTTTTTCTTTTCTTTTGCTCCTTATTCGACGCAGAAACATTTTCTTTCACATTGCAAACGGAATAAACTTTTTCACGAAGTGATAACAAATAAAGCTCATCATGGAGTAAAGCATCACCCACATAAGCATTATTATACCAAATGGCACACTTGCCATGTCCAGAATGACATTCATAATTATCTTTGTCCAAACAAGAAACACTAATTAAGTTTCTATGACATGATGGAACAAATAAAACATCTCTAAGTAGAAGATTGAATCCGCCAGCTAACTCCAAGGAGATGTCACCGACAGCTTCAACTTCTGCTTCAACTCCGTTTGCCACTTCAATGCGTCTTTCGCTTCTTAGCGTAGTTCGCGTCAAATGGAATCCCTGTAAAGAATTTGCAACATGAACAGTTGCTCCGGAATCAATCCACCAAGTGGATTTTGAAAACTGTGTATACAAGGATTCATTGACAAATGAAATTATATTGCTACCTCTTTTTGCCATGACTGACTTCAGCCAAGCAGCGCAGTCTTTCTTGTAATGCCTTTTCTGCTTGCAGTGGAGACACGTGTCTTTGTCCACTGAGAAAGGCTGTTGCTGATGCTGATGCTGATAGGGGGCTTTTCCATTCTTTGAAGGAGAACTTTTGTTGTTTTGATTGTAATTCTTTTTCTTCCAATCCTTCACATAGTTGATTGAACCACCATGTGCGGCTTTGAGTCTGTCCTCTTCTTGGACACACATTGCTATTGTCTTTTTAATGTCCCATGTTCCAGGTGACATATTATAGTTTACAACAAAAGTTGCAAACTCCTGTGGCAGTGAAGCCATGACCAGGTGGACCAGGAGCGCTGGTTTGATCTCCAGATCTGCATCCATGGGCTTGAGCTTTGCTGCCATATTACTCATCCTGAGGATGTGCTCTCTTATTCCACGACTACCACCTGTGTAGCGTTCTGTCACCAGTTGCTCTAACACCTGGGTGGCATAGATCTTTGAAGAGCCAGTGAACTGGCTCTTTATCTTTGTAAGCAACTCCCCTGCGGAAGTGCACTCTGGAATGGAGCCCACAATGGCGCTCTCAATTGTATTCTTTATAAAAGTCATGCACTTTTTGCTTGCATTGACCCACTTTTGATTATCTATGAGGTAGGACTGCTCCAAAGGAGCATAGTCCCCCTTCTTTTTAGCCCATGCAGCATCATCATCAGTGGCCTCTCTTACTGGCTCTGTGGGTCTGACCGGCTGTGGTTTCACCACAACCCAGTCAGGATCAGCACAAATAAATGCCAGTTCAACTTTCTTCCTCCGCTCAGTGTGGTTGTCACCTCTGAGTGTCGGAACTTCTTTTAGGCAACTCATCAAGTGAAAGCCTCCTGAAATCACAATTTACGTGACATCAATAAAACAATCATATGCAATAATGTAACGCTGGTCAAATTAAACAAACAATTGTCTATGCAATTAAATCTATATTACCGTTGGGCAAAATATTAGAGATAAATGCACATTTAAATTTCAATAATAAAACATGATCATGTTATTAATAACGTTGGTCATAAAAAATAACATAATCATATTTATTTTAATAATCACTTTAACATGCTCTTAAAAACATAATTCCTTTTAAACTTTTATTTTCTTTTAAAGAGCACTAATTATTTATTTACGCAGCGGAAAAACGTGAATAAAAATTCACAAACTTTTTAATTTTTACAGAAACTTTTCTTTGATTAAATAAAAGATTCATGAACTTTATTATTTTCTCTGTAAAATTCATGAACATTTCTTTTTCTGAAAATTTTCTATTTTCATTTTCAGAACTTTTTGGAAAAAACACTGCAGCTGGCCCGCAGCTGCATCCTCGACCCAGCTCGCGCGGCTGCGGCTAGCGGCCTCGCCCAGCGCGCCCGCGGTGGCTGGCGGCCTGAGCCCAGCGGCTCCACACTTTTGGCCCAGCGGCCCATCCCGGCGCTAGGGTTTCAATCCTGGCCGCCCGCGCAGATCCGACGGCCAGGCGCGCGTTTCGCTCGAACAAAACAAGTCGAACGACCGGGGCGAGGGGAACCCTATCCATTTCCTCCCCCTCGCGCGCCGCTCGCCTCTCCACGACCGGACGCCATCCCGGTCGCCGCGGCCACCGTGCGGCGTCGCTCCTGGCCGCCGGCGTCGACGGCGGAAGCCATCGCGCCACACACGCCTCTCTGGCCTCCTCCCCCCCTTTCCTCCCTTTACCCACTCCTTCTCTGTGACAGAGAGAGCGAGAGAGAGAGAGAGAGAGACGCGGCCAAGCTGTGGAGCGGGGTTGGGCCTCCGCCGGCCGCCGGCGACGGCGTGAAGCCACCGCACCGCGCGAGCCGCGCGCGAGCCCCCTTCTCTCCCCCCCTTACTGTCCTTTTCCACTGCCCGCTCCTCCTCGCAGTAAACGACGACGGCGGAGCTTCGGTCGACGGTGCCGTTGCCATTCTCTTCGCCGGCTGCGCGTTCCCCTCTTCGGTGAGCGCGCCGCCGTCGAACGGATCGGCCGCGGTACACTTTGCCATTACTTTGCCCCTCGCGGGGTTGTTCTTCGTCCGAACGGCTCGGCTTGCCGATGCCCGTTCGGATCGAGAGGAACTGGCGCGGCCGGTGTGGCGGCGCACTTTGCCGGCGAGCCCGAGGGCCTCCTCCGGTGATCTTTGTGATTTTTCTTTTGTTTGTTTGCTTTTTTCTGTGCCCTGTTAGGGTTCTTTGGGGGAGAGGGATTTTCTTTTTGTTTCTTTGATGTATTCTTTTACCGAAAATCTTCTAGCCCGATCTGGCTACCTGATACCATTGATGGAACCTTGTATCGGAGTGGGCTAGGAGATCCGGTGAACCTACCTTCTCCTGGTGCGGATGAACCCGATCCAGCGCCGGCCATGGTGGTGTGGAGACGGCGGCGATGTGGACTGAGATGGTGGCGGCGGAGCTTCCCGTCACTGTCAGCGCTAGACCTAGATCGGGTCGGGGTTTTCGGTGGGGAGCCTGGCAACGCGGTGAACCTCGTACTGCGTGCCGCCGGCCCCCACCTCTTTATGTAGCGCTGCGTGACAGGGGCCCGTCAACCATATTGTGGTTGGGCGCCCCCGATCAGGGCGCGGATCAGGGGTCCGTTGGGCCGTTGGGCCCACACGGGAGAGATCAACCTAACAGCAGTTAGGGTTTTTTTGTTTAAGTGAATGTAATGTAAAAAGTTGTTATTTATACGTCTGCGTGAGATGCTCCGAGACTACCAAACACGCTGTAGCTCCACGCGCCTCCAGGCTCCCGCCCTCCACCGCCGCCGCTTGCCACCTTCGGCGTGGAACTCCGTCCCTCTCCACTGCCGCGCTCCTCTGCCTCTCCCGCCAGTGTCTGGGACAAGGTTGGTAGCCGCCTCCCCAATCTCGATTCTCTAGGATTGCTTTCCTGTTGGGATTCCTCGACAGTACGGGTTCTTGATTCTTGCCCTTCTATTCTTAAATAATTCTACGAAAGAGAAATATGAACAATCCCCCTCTAAATGCTTACTGCATATTCCCTCCGTTCGGAATTACTTGTCTCGAAAATGGATGTATCTGGAACTAAAATACGTCTAGATACATTCATTTCTGCGACAAGTAATTCCGAATGGAGGGAGTACATCTGATCTTCTCTTGTAAGAGTACAAGTCAAACTAAAGAATGGAAGCTTGACCTTTTGATGCACGACCTGCAACAGCAAGATTTTTGCTGCCGTGTAAACAGAGTGGCTGTTTTTCTTAGTAAATTCACCATCCTGTGCCGAGGCGTTCGTTATGGTCTATGGTCATTGAACTAAACACCCATAGTCGTAAGATCCGGACCGGCGACCCGGCAGAGATCCCAGGTCATTGACCTGGGGGTTGGGCCGGCAGGTCAGAAGTGGAGTTACATGTTTTTAACTTACATTTTGTATAAATGTAAGTATATCTCAAAAAATAAAGGCTAATAGTACAACACAATATTAGGTAAGGTAAACAAAGCTGGTCAAGAAATGAATAAAAGATATTTTGCTATCTTCTGTATATGCTAAGTATAATTAGTTTATGTACTAGTATTAAAAAGCACATGGGTTATGCAACACAATGTACTCCCTCCGTCCGGAAATACTTGTCATCAAACTAGATAAAAGGGGATGTATCTAGATGTATTTTAGTTCTAGATACATCTCTTTTTATCCGTTTTGATGACAAGTATTTTCGGACGGAGGGAGTAAATATTCAGGGACAGCGTTAGGGGTATTCTTGGGTCTTCATGTGAATACCCATGATTTTTACAAAACGGTGACAATTTTCTAAAAACAACAATGATTTTGGCAAAATGAATACACATGAATACCCGGTTGCAAATTCCTGGAGCTGCCACTGTAATATTGATAAGCAAATCAGTGTGCTAAGAATAAGCACTAGCTGTTTTGTACCTAGTATTATCCTATACCAATCTACAGTATACAAAAAGGAAGATTGTAGAAAACGTTCTTCAATTATTGGTGTAATATATATTTCATTCTTCAACTATTTTTTCTTGTACTTTTGCCCTAGTTATCTAAACCGGATAGATCTAGCCCTCACAGTTTTTTTTTGTGTTGACAAGCGCCAGTGTGGATCATGACCTATTAAAAAAATGTGGATCATAGCCACCTTAAGAATAGAGTAAAATCAATCTTCCCCAACATGTCCACATGTACTATAACAAGTCCATTTGTCTCTCTTTACTTCTAATGCCATCTTTATAACTAAGCGACACTGCGTCTAGGCCGCCTTCCACTGGAATAAACTACTTAGAAGGACTTATTCTCTCATAGTCGTCTTTCAACCTCTGCTGCAATGGACTGGTGTGGAGTGGACATCCACCCGCATCTGCTTTGATTTCTTTAATGAGGATGAACCCTGCTTCCATTGGATTGTTGTTAGAGTTCTGTTCTGGTCACTTGCTGTCATCTGTGAAATTTGAATATTTGTCCCTCTAATGAATATTCCAAATCGAGTTATTTGCTGTGGACGTATGTATTGTGTGGTGAATTACGAGTTACAGTTTATTTCTAAAACGCATTGTGCCATACTTGATGACCATACCTGAAACTCTTAGTTTGTACAGTTCATCTTGTTGGTGCTTTAACTGATTTATTGCATGAAATTGTAAGTATTCTTTGTAAATGATAATAACATCTTGAGATTTTTTATTTTAATTTTCGGAGCAGGCCTTAATAATTAATGGAGTCAGATCTGCTCATCAGACAGGAGGAAGTTGGAGCCGAAAGAGGAGATGATTTTCGCAGCAGGTGTTGGGAGATATTTAATTGGGATGTCTTTGATCCTGATGAATTACTTCCGAGGCGACAAGCAGTGAAAGGTTCGTGGTTTTGCGAATGGACTCATGATTGCTTATTTCCCTTCAAATTAGTACATACATATAGCTCCATGGGTACTGTTTGGCCCTGCACTGGTAACCAGCAAAATCGCTTCTACCTTGTTGTGGATTCAGGGAGTGGAAAATGGCAGCCTGTTGGTCACAAACGAAAATGTTCTAAAACTAACAATCCATCAACAGCAAAGGATATGGAACAAGACTGTATTTAAAGATTATTTGGATAATAACTCATGATGATTAATCTGACACTGATACATGATGATATTGGTTGAAGTCCCTGATGCATCGATCTGCACAGGGCTCCCTTACATAGCTTGAGCTTCAGCTTATGGGCAAATAGTGGGGCCAATTATATTTTGCTGGCCTGTGACCATAATTGGTATGGAGTGGCCTCTGACGGTTTTTGTGGCTGTTGGTAGCTCTAGTTGGGCTGTTTTTACCTTCGCTGTTAACATTGTTGCAGCAGCTGAACATACTGTTTACCTTTTTTCTTGTTTTTTTTGCACCTTTACGGATGCTGAACGGTATCCCTTTTGATAGTGGAACCTGAACCATATTGGATCGTATGGGAAAAAAAGTGGGGCCAATTACGATTCTTATTCTATACTAATGCATGGAATTGAAATGGGCAACTAACAACTGGTTTTCTGGAGTAAATAGCATAAAACTACTACAATTCGGGTTAGGGTTTCAAAAAACTACCGAATTTTAATTTTTCGTTGATAACTACCAAGTCCGGGGTCGGCTGTTTCAAAAAACCCAAAACGCCGAGTCCTTATCAGTTGATCAAGATTATGACAGTTGGAGCCCACACATAAGATAATCATTTGTTTGACCGTTTACTTTGACCGTTAACTTACATGTGGGTCCCACCTGTAAGTTTTCTAAAAAGTAATCAGGTCCCTGTAAGTTTTCTGAAAAAGCAATCAGGTCCCTCTGAGTTTTCAATCAGATCCCTACATGTTTTTGCAAAAAAGCAATCAGGTCCCTCCTCCCGATCCAGAGGAGCCGCGTCGCCAGGAGCTCGATCCCGAGCGCTCTGCCCGAACGCCGCCTCCCCCGGCCGGCGAGCCATGCTTGCAGCGGCCGGATTGACGCCGTGCATCTCCTGCGGCCGGCGAGCCGCTCCCGCAGCGCCGTTCCTCTCCTGCGGCAGCCGCTTCGCCCTGCCTCGGCTGTGGCCGCCGCCTCGCCCTGCCTCGCCTGTGGCCGCCGTGCCTTGCCTCCCTGCGGCCGCTGCCCTGCCCTTCCTTGAGTCACGCTCGCAACGGCCGGATCCACGCCGTTCCTCGCCTGCGGTTGCCGCCATGCCGTTCCTCGCCTGCAGAGGCGGAGGTGCGCACTCCAGCAGCGGCACAGGTATGCCTCCTCGTCGCCAACTCCCCCACTAAGCTTCGGCGAGCACCTCGCACGATCATGGGGAGGCTGGGAGGGGAGGGAGTGTGGTCGCCAGCTCGGGAGGGGAGGGGAGGATCGCCGGCTCGGGAGACACCGGGGAGAGAAGAGAAGAGACAGAGAGGAAGAAGAAAGAGAGGAGGAAGAGGAAAATGACATGTGGGCCCATATGTCAGTTAACAGTCAAACAGACGGTCAAACAGATGGTTGGTTTAGGTGCGGGCCCAACCTATCATAATCGTGATCAATTGTGAAACATTCGACATTTTGGGTTTTTTGAAACAGCCGACCCCGGACTTGGTAGTTATCAGCGAAAAATTAAAATCCGGTAGTTTTTTGGAACCTTAACCCGAATTGTAGTAGTTTTATGCTATTTACTCGGTTTTCTGGTGTGGTTATTTTAGGAAAATTGGATGAGCAAAAAATCAATGGTCGACCAAAGGAGGTAAAGAATCAAGATCAACAAAAAGGTACAAACACGACTTCCATATATACTACAGAAAAAAGTAGCTGCAGCTATAACACAAATGGGGCTTTAAACATTGAGTCTGTATTGATCTTTATATCTTAAGACTCTTAACACTATAATTCATCTGGGAGATTTCTGAATTTGGTCTAATCTTCATGGATCAAAAGGTAAATAGTAGAGTTAGAAGAGCAAATACTAGCAACACTCACCAACCTGATAGCATTCGGCAATGAACTCGACCGACAAACACTCTTTGTAGATGTCATGAATTGCACACAAATACTCCCTCCGTTCCTAAATATTTGTCTTTTTAGAGATTTCAAATGGACTACCACATACGGATGTATATAGACATATTTTAGAGTGTAGATTCACTCATTTTGCTCCGTATGTAGTCACTTGTTGAAATCTCTAGAAAGACAAATATTTAGGAACGGAGGGAGTAGCACACCTTGCCTCTTGCAAATCCAAGAACAGGTGAGAAATAGAGGCGGAGGTGATCTCCTATTCCTATGGTGGCTTTGAGCTCAAACCACTGGGAAGGAGCTAATTTCGACTTCCAAATTGTTCTAAAACTTGTCCATCCCTAGGAAGGGAGGTTAGGGCTGTTAAAGATAGAAATATACATGGATTTCATACTTGGATCATTTTCCGTTTGCTGGTTTTCTATTTATGGTCAACTCATGAACATTTGCTGTACATTTTGCTAGAGCCTGATGGGATAAACTAGTTGTGTATATATTCCTAGAGCCCGATGTACTGCTACATTTGCCACCTGCCGCCATGGAGGTTTTTTGGAGAAGGGTTGTGCCATTCTTTCTGAAATTAGAAGGAAACAAGCAGTATATTTTTGGTCCCTCAACCATCACTAGTTTATTTTTTGGTCCCTCGGCTATTGCTAGTCTATTTCTAGTCCCTCAAAAAAAAATCATCAGCAATTGCAAGCTTTTTCTATGTGTAGACTTGATGAATATTTTGCAACCCTGATTGTTTGACAAATTTTAGTATGTGTTTGTTTGTTTTGACTACAGCACCAATAATGAAAATTGGCATGTCTTCCATTTACCTTACGGCATGTTGGAGGGCTCCAGATTCGGACGCGTGCTACATCTGTGGACAGGACGGTCACTATGAGCAGTCTTGCCATTACAATTATATCTATGGGCGATATGGGTTATATGACCAACACACTTGTAGAGCAAACTGCCTTCCTGGACCACACACAATGGCCATGGCTTGTCGGAACTCTTTGCAGAGTTTCATACGCGTGAATAACATGCCATCACGCTTCTGTACGTGGGACCTTCGGAAGCTTTTGGAACCATTCGGACCGCTGCTGATGTGCCACGTTCCAATGGGCAGTTCTGAAGTGCGCAGGGGATATGGGGTTGTGATCTTCAAGGATCGTGGGGATGGGGAGAGGGCAATCGAAGCGCTCAATGGCTATCTCGTAGGCAAAAGTAAACTGCGAGTTGACTGGGCTTATGCAATGGCCCCCGGCGGTAGACCAAGGGAGAAATGCAATATCTCGAAGACAAAGAGGGTTTTCAAGAGCCGGCCTCCGCTGCAAGGTGTGGTCGCAACGAACCACTTGGCTAGTTTTCATTCAAAGGTACCTGTTTCCTATGGTATTTAGGCGTTCCTGACTCCAGGCTGTTTCCAGGGCCGGGGAAACAGCGAGCTCTTGGTTTTCTCTTACCCAAGTTTTGGAGATTCTACCCCTCCTGTAATACGCTCTTGCTTAGGAAGAGTAACAACACAGTGCCGATCAATGGGGCAGGGGAGGAACGTAAGTCACTGGTGTTCATCATTTTTGGGTGTTTCAAGCTCTTATTTCTTCAATTGATTTCATATATTACGCCAACTTGCGTTGACAATTATATCTGAATGGTAGATTTTACTGTAAGAGTTGAAACTGATAATAATTTTGATTCGAACAAGTAGATGAAGATTGTTATTGATGGAACTGCCGTTTAAAATCTTTTTTAGGAAGCAATGTTGTCTAATAAAAATAAAAGGTAGGGAGAAATTCGGGGCATCACGCCCTTTATTTTAGGACTGATTTCCCCATACTCATTTCCTGTGACCGGTCTAAATTTTTGAAGAGGGATTTGATTATTATTTTTTTGGCGGAAAGAGGGATTTGATTATGTGCACATGTTTTTCCGCATCACTGCGATGCACACAGCCATATTAACTGCAAACTAACATAAGTTTCTGCTGCCTTTCAGGACAAAAAATGAACGTGGAAAGTAGTGGTGCCATCAAAACCAGTTGGAGGGATCCCGACGCTAAATCCTGCTGGATCTGCGGAGACGAGGAGCGAGGGCACTCGGAGCCGACGTGCCCTTACAACTACCTATCTCCCGCCTCATACGCTCCCTGCAGGACACGGCTGCTCCTCTGGCAACACGAAACCAGTCGCGCATGTCCGAGGCCTAAAGATCTCGATGCGACCAGCTTAAGGCGACTCAAGTTTCTGCGGTGCTTCGTGCGCGTGAATAACCTGCCGAGGCATTGTTGCCCGGAGAAGCTTGTCGGCCTGTTCGTCCGGTTCGGGCCGCTGCAGAGCTGGCATGTCGCCTTTGCTGATCATGGCTCCGGTGCCTGCAGCGGCTTCGGCTACATGGTCTTCCGGCACCGTGCGCATGCGGAGGAAGCCATTGACGTGCTCAATTGCTGCGTCTTTAGTGACCGTAAGCTGCGAGTCGACTGGGCTTATCCTTGCGCGTAGTGGACGGAATCGTGAGTTTTGAGGTCGGGCTGGAACTAGAAATGTGGTCGGTTTTTCTTTTCTCGAATCTTTTTATTTTTGAGTTGAAGAACCTGGATCAGTGAAACGAAATTTGTTTGGTTGGCACATGTTACCCGTGTCACCGTGTGGGACCCCGTTGCAGTGTTTGGCCTAAGATTGTAAAGCACAAAGTAATCAGAATAAACTGAAGCTGTTGGAGTAGACAATGGACTGCCTTGTTCATTTTGCTTTACTGCATGGTGTAGTTCAAGTACTCCTCTGCCATGCTGTGATCCTTGCCTGATGAATTCAGACGACCCCTTTAACTTTTTGCCTAATATAGTACTATACACCGCAGGTCCGATGCAGTTCAGTTATATATATGTATGTTGCGTCTGCAGCAGAAGCAGTAGGATTGGTTGTGCTTGAACATGCATCCACCCAACCGAAAGTGTTACTCTCGCCGTTCCTTTCGTCGGTCGCCGTCGACCGATCCACATCATGATTTTGTCCATCAAGCAATAGATTCCCAGCTGACTGTTGGCTGTTGCTAGCAGCAACGCCTACTTGCTTGAACCACACTCGAAACGATGGCGATTGCAATCTACGGAGTAATCGTGGATGGGAGAAGAAAGGCTAGCAGCAGGCACCCTCTCGATTGCATTGCTCTCCACAGCACACGCGGCATGGTGGGTACGTAGGACAATCACCCCGAAACCTATCACGTTTCTGCGTCAGTTCATCCATCCTGCTGGCTTCTGCTACAAGCTCACGCGCGTACTGTACGTTACGATGATCCATCACCTCCTGGTTTTCGCATCCGATGGAATGGACATGCCATGCTCCTCGACTGGGCGGGCAGTGGGCGCACGGGCTGCACTGGCCTCACACCTGTGGCCCTCTTCTCATGCCGCCTCTGCTACGTTCCAGCGATCAGGTACGCAGGTTGTCCCCCGTCGTTTTCATTTACCAGATGCCAAAACGGCTCATTTCAAGCTCTGAAGAGGGAGCCCCCACCCCACATGCTAGGGGAGCTGGCTGTGATGGATGGATGCCAGCGTTGGTTTGGTTTTGGTTTTCCAGGACCTGAGAAACGAACACGGAGGAGGCTCTGATTCCTTGAGTAAAGTGCGCGAGAACGAACGGGACAGGTGTGCGGCCCTACCTTCGATTATTGGCCTCGCTTTCTGCTCCGTTGGCGCATCTAGCGGAAGGGCATCTCGCAATTCACAAGCCCTTTTTGTCTCTGTCTTGTCTTGCTCCAAGTCAACAGTGCTTCGCGAGTTCAGATCAATGATGTTCTTCTTTTTCTATACTGTACATGGTTGTTTCAACTGTTAATTATCTCATGAAACCACTGGTAGTTTGTCTAGAGCTAGCGGTGAACCCCAATTATTGGTGCGGCTCTCGTAGGTCGTCACGGCACTGATGAGTGTAAGCGAGTTGAGTTGGATTAGTTAACTGGACCAGCTCGAGGGACGGGGCCGTGCTTGTCTTGTCTGTCTCTAGCTAACCATGCCACCGCAAAGTTGCTGCTACTGCTACTGCATCGTGTTAGAATAAATCCGAGGCACTCCGTCGATCTACCGAGGACCAAGCAATCACACGAGGCACGACACCGAGATTTGTTAACGAGGTTCACCGATATGACTACATCCTCGGGGCCTGACTACGGGCGCTCCTCCCCATGACACCGTCACAATACCGCACCCCGGTCGCCCGGGCGCCGGCACACGCCGCCGGCTCCCCCGCGTGCCCGTGCTATTATGTTGGCATAGGTTACATCGTGTGTCTACCTCCGATATATATGAGAGGCCTATGATACAAGTGTCCTATTAAGACACAACTCCTACCCTGTCTACACACGGTCCAAAGCCAAGTCCAACTGTAACCTAACTTGTACAATAATATTCGACACAATTCTAACAAACTCCACCTTGGCGAATATTCTTCATCATCTTGGATTCGTCCATGCGTCGTACCTTCATGTACATTGGACTTGAGATACGCCATGAGCACCGCTGCTACTCCCAGACTCCATGTGACTCCACCTGCAACTGTAGTCCCTTCTTGTCTTCTTCACAACCAACACTCGAGCAAAATTAAGTTCCTCATTACTCTACCTTGTGCTTTCAACTTCCGGAGAATCCGTTCAACGTCATCACACACCGATCACTGTCTGCATGAAAATGAACAACTCACATATTGGACACCACATATAAGAGTTACATGAACTCAACGTCACCGCTCTTTCTTGACTGATTGTCTGAAACTTGAAGGAATTCCACCGTCGCCCTGTGTCACCCTGAGTCAAATTCGCAGTTGTCTCACCCTTCTTCCGGATAGTCTCTGGCATGTCCCACAGCTATAGCATTCCGCCTCCTTCTGTATTTGTCATTCACACTTTGCCATGTGCACTGAACACCACAGAATATACGGCCATGTACTCTCTCAGCCTTTGACAATTTCAGAATTTCCGCCACTTTCTCAGATTCTCCACGGTCAACTCATGTCCATCAACCGGCACCGATAGACCCAGTTACCAACTTAAATCTGGTACTCGTCAACACTGCTTCAGCACCCCTGCACAATTTGTCTGGCCACATGTCTGACCACCAGTGCCTTGGCCTGTCACTGTGTCCCGTGCTTACCGCACGCCTCGCCGCTATCACCGCGTCGAGCCTCTGCTGTCCTGGTCGAGTCTCCCGGGTAGCTAGCCCCCACTACCTCAACCCCCACTGCAGAGAACCATCGATCATCACCGACCGATGCCGAGTATCACGTCTCCATCAGACCACTGGTACCCAGTCCGATCCACGTGTCTCTCTCTATCCCGCTGAAATAGGCTTCGATTCTCCGATATCTTACACCGTAGCCCCTCCATCAGCACAGAGCATAGTCATCCATCAGACTCCAGCTTCACCTTCAACATGACTCCATGTAGCTGCGCTATGCTACCCTCGCGCTCCGTCGATTTCAAACTCTCATGTGTGCACTGCCTTGAATCAACCCTGCGCCATAGTCTTGTCGAAGCAGCACAAGCCCTCAGGCCTGCACCACGTGTTTCCACGTCCCAGAAGTCGTCCACCATCAGCATCACGCTCCTATGTCGTCGTCGCTGAAATCACCACCGTCTTCTGCTTTGACCAACATCCATGTCGGTCCATCAGACTGTCCAGTCCGACCCAGCCGAAATTATCCGACTGCAAACATGCTCCACCCTGCGTCGTGTCCGCCTCACATATCTGTGCATTGCCTTGACGCCCTGTGTAGGCATGATCCCTGTCACGACACACTGTTCTCCTCCACATACTCTGAGCCCTCTCAGCAAATCTTGATAGAAAAGACTTCCATGCAAACCTGACCTGAAGAATACTTTGCATAATTATTATTTTCTGTCACTATTTGCTTGTGCTTCTCCATGTACCCTTAGCAGCAAAGATCTGAATCCATCTCCTAGTTGCCTACGTACACAAACACACACTCATATCATGTGAAGCTTAACACACTCGTGCCTCTTTTTTCCTTTAAACAAATCCTCGATCCATTGCCTCTCGTCAGACCAACAAACCTTGCTCCCGATCAATTAGCTCACAGCCTACTTCCACACGGTGACACGCATCTATCAGCCCCGCCTGCTTGAGTGGCTCCCATCAGCCCCGCATGGGCCTCACACCACAGCACGCTGCATCCCCAAACGACCCACAGGGCCATAGCTCCAGCTTGGGCCGGCCCAATTCTGGCTGGGATTCGGCCCTTGCACCGCGCTCTCGCAGCCTGTGTTGCTCTCGTCGCTGGCTATGCTCGCCTGCTAGCGCTAGGGTTCCTGGCGCTCGATGCCTGGCACAGCCGCCACACAGCCGATCGAGCCGATCGACTGCACGTGCACCGCCAAAACGTCCGGCTGCTGCCTCCAATCGGTCTAGTTCAATCCGCCGAGAAGTGTCACCGCTCCCAATTGCTTCACCATGCCAATATCACCGCAGGCACACCGGGCGCAACGTCAAACCCATCGCCTCTGAACGCGATCTTGGCTTCTCTCTGCTTCCACGCGAACCATACGAAATCAGCACACCTCCTCTAGATCAACAATTCTTGACCGTCGAACATCAAACCTTGCTCATGATACCACTTGTTAGAATAAATTCGAGGCACTCCGTCCATCTATCAAGGACCAAACAATCACACGAGGCACGACACCGAGATTTGTTAACGAGGTTCACCGATATGGCTACATCCCCGGGGCCTTACTACGGGCGCTCCTCCCCATGACACCGTCACAATACCGCACCCCGGTCGCCCGGGCGCCGGCACACGCCGCCGGCTCCCCTGCGTGCCCGTACTATTATGTTGGCATAGATTACATCGTGTGTCTACCTCCGATATATATGAGAGGCCTATGATACAAATGTCCTATTAAGACAACTCCTACCCTGTCTACACACAGTCCAAAGCCAAATCCAACTGTAACCTAACTTGTACAATAATATTCGACACAATTCTAACACATCGAAACTGCGCCTAACTGCGAAAACAATAGCAGCAGCAATTGGGAGTTCATTGGACCTATGGTTTGTCTGTAACCACGGAGCTAGGGGGCGCCGTCGCTTCTAATTTCGCAAAGCCAGGCCCGGCGTCGACGTCGGCGACGGATAAGACCACCGGAAGATGACCGACTATTTTCACGGTGGGGGAGACTAGTCTGTTCCATGTGGGTCATGGTGCTCCTCGTCGAATCACACACATAAACAAACCTCATGCCGTTTCAGAACCAGAACCAAAAGCATCGTCGAAACAGAAAAAGGGTGGTAAAAAGGACCAGCAGGAGCACTCGCCACGGCGGATTACACTCCACTTGGCCGATGCTTATTCCGCGTCCACATCGGTAGGGGCCGTGCCGACGTGGATCCACCAAGGCACGCGGTCACTAACACGGACGCATGCACATCCACTGTTTTACTTTACTATACTACTCCACTACTACTACTACAGCTGATGCTGCTGCATCTGCACCTGCATTGCATACGTCCACGGGACGAGGAAGGGTCCTGGTTGCGTGTATCGGCAGCAATTGGGTGAAGACGATATCTGTCTGTCCGCACTTTAATTATATGGCTGATCTCGCGATCAATGGCGCGTCGGCCAGCAATGGCGTGCTATGGCAGGCTCTAACAGTAGCAGACGTGGATTGCGTCTGGCCGATTAGCCGCTAAATTAATAGGTTCGCTGTTGAGGGAACGATCGAGATGGCACTGGACGGATACAGAGCTCTCTGCTAGTCTGATTGCGAGGCTTTGAAATGCAGGGCCGAGGTATCTCGTATCATGGAGCAGGCGCACCACGTGAACAATGCGCTGTAATAATAAAGATGGTAACAAAAAACTACTACAGTATTGCGGTTGAAAAATGGGCTGGCTGCTTCCTGCGCTATTTTTCTTTTATTTCTGTCATGAACAGGAGGTAGTTTATCCGTGAGCCGGAAAGTGATGTATCCTCATCCATCTCTAATCAGAATCGATCTGATCATCATCACTGGATGGGAAGTGGCTTTGCATAGATGATTGATCTGGTTCGGTTTCCAACTTCTCGTTAAGATCAGATGCTTTCGCAAAAGTGTTTTCCTTTTTTTCTCTTTTTGGGACGGAAAGTGCATTCTGGTGCAGAAGCTGTTTGAAGAACAGGTGAATGAACTTGAGCAGAAGCAAGGAGCAACACAGAGAAATAGAAACCACTTGGACGATTATAAAACTGTGCATTGATACCAACTGCTCGACAAAACATGGAATTGCTTCCACTTTCGTTTAGTCATATTTTTTTGTTACTGTATGTAAGACAATAGGCTTTGGGGGGGAACCGGCACAACCCTCTAGGGGTGGCCTATCACATATATATATAATGAGGTGGTATACAACGTTATAATATACACATGTAAATACAGTCTAACACCCTCCCTCAATCTTAGCCACTTTCTAATGAATCTAGAAGGGTAAGATTGCGCCTGCAAGTCTCAAACTGTGGCAAAGGCAATGGCTTGGTGAAGATGTCAGCAAGTTGATCCTTGGAAGAAATAAACTTGATCTGTAGTTGCTTCTGAGAGACATGTTCACGCACAAAGTGATAGTCAACTTCAATGTGTTTCGTTCGGGCATGGAATACCGGATTTGCAGAAAGGTATGTAGCACCGATGTTATCACACCAAAGAACAGGAGGCTGTGATTGAGGTATACTTAACTCCTGAAGCAAGGACTGTACCCAGATGATCTCTGATGTGGCATTGGCCACAGCCTTATACTCGGCCCCAGTACTGCTACGCGAGACAGTAGCCTGTTTCCGAGCACTCCAGGCAATCAGGTTAGAGCCAAAGAAGACAACATAACCCCCCGTGGATCGCTTGTCATCCGGATTGCCAGCCCAGTCTGCATCAGAATATGCTGAAAGACAACCAGAGTCAGACGGCCGAATATGCAAACCATGAGCCACCGTGAAACGAATATAGCGCAAAATCCGCTTAACAACAGACCAATGAGTGTCACGGGGTGACTGCAGATACTGGCAAACTCGGTTAACAGCATAGGAAATGTCTGGTCGCGTGATCGTCAAGTACTGGAGCCCACCAACAATACTCCTGTACTCTGTCGCATCAGAAGAAGAAAGAAGCACACCATCAACAGCATTGAGCTTATCAGTGGTAGACATGGGTGTAGTCGTCGGTTTGCACTTAAGTATCCCAGCTCGCTGCAACAAATCCAGAGAGTACTTCTTCTGCGTCATAACAAGGCCAGCATCACGAGAAGTAACCTCCACACCAAGAAAGTAATGAAGCTTCCCAAGGTCCTTGACCGCAAAATCAGCACCAAGTGAGCGAACAAGCGCAGTAGCAGCCGACTGAGAGGAGCTGACCAAAATGATATCATCTACATAGACCAACAAGTACATAGTAACCTCAGGCCTTTGAAGTAGAAACAATGAGGAGTCAGCAGTTGATGATGCAAAACCATGAGCACAAAGAGCCATTGCAAGACGAGCATGCCAAGCACGAGGAGCCTGCTTCAGACCATAAATTGCCTTGGACAGACGACAGAGATGATCAGGGCGATCCGGATCAGAGAAACCCGGAGGCTGGCGCATGTAAACCTCCTCCGCCAAGACACCATGAAGAAAAGCATTTTGAACATCAAGCTGACGAAGAAACCAACCTCGAGTAACAGCCAGAGAGAGAAGAAGTCTGATGGTAGTAGTCAAGTCCAAAACGCTGTCGAAAACCACGAGCAACCAGACGAGCCTTATAGCGCTCAATGGACCCATCAGAATGCCTCTTCACTTTGAAAACCCATTTGGAATCAATGACATTTACCCGTGATTGTGGAGGAACAAGAGTCCATGTCTGATTGCGAAGAAGCGCTTGATACTCCTGCTCCATGGCCTCTCTCCAATGAGGAATGCGCATAGCAGCTTGATATGTGCATGGCTCAGAGGATGGATCTGCGAGAGCAACAGACATGCACGCCGCTAACCAAGCAACTGTGCCATCGTGACGTTGCTTAGGCTGAAAAATGCCACTCTGACTGCGCGTATGTGGACGTAGAGCAGCAGCAGGAGCCGGCGGAGGCGAAGGTGACGGAGACGTGACGGTCGCCGGAGATGCAAGAATCACCTCAGGCGAGCTCGGGACAGACGACTCCGGGCTGCATGGCGAAGACTGGCCCGACGACAAGGGCTCAGAGGCCATGGGCGAACCGAGAGTGGGCGAGGCCAGCTCCGGTGACACCGGCCTAGACGGCCTTGGCGAGGCGAGAGCAGGCGAGGCCGGCCCTGGTGAGAAGGGCCCAGACACCCTGGACGAGGCAGGGGCGGGCGAGGCCAGGCCTGGTGATGACTGCCCCGACGCCCTGGGCGAGACGGGGACCGAGGAGGCCGGCCCAGTCGGCGGGGTTGCAGGGCGCGACGATGGCGAAGGCAGCCCAGAAGCCAGAGGCGACCGGGCCAGGACGTCGATCGGCCGTGCATGAGCACGGAAACCGAGGCCATGCAGGGGCGCCATGTGCTCCTCATGCACAACAGAAGGTGCCGAGGATGAAGGCGATGGCGACGAAGAGGAAGATGGCACTTCCAGAATCTCCAAACGAGCCCCACGACCAGTGCCTGCACCATGGTTAGGCAACAATAGAGGAGAATATGCAACATCATCAAATTGGTCAGAAGCAACAGAGGATGAATGCATGACAGGTGGCTCGGTAGTGGACACAGGGAGTTTGGCAAAGGGAAAAACATGCTCATCAAACACAACATCCCGAGAGATGTAGACACGATTAGTGGGCACATGAAGACATTTGTATCCTTTATGAAGAGAGCTATAACCAAGAAAACACACTTCTTGAAACGAAACTCGAGCTTACGCTTGTTATATGGACGGAGATGGGGCCAGCAAGCACACCCAAACACCTTGAGAAAGGTGTAGTCCGGTTGTTCATTAAGAAGAACTTCAATGGGAGTCTTCATATTCAAAACACGAGTGGGAGTACGATTGATGAGAAAACATGCAGTGGTGAAAGCATCACTCCAAAAACGAAACGGAACAGATGCATGGGCCAAAAGAGTCAGACCAGCTTCAACAATGTGACGATGCTTACGTTCTACTGAACCATTCTGCTGATGTGTATGTGGACATGCTAAACGGTGAGTGATCCCAAGCGACTGAAAGAAGGAGTTGAGGTTGCGATACTCGCCACCCCAGTCCGACTGAACATGAACAATTTTGTGCTTGAGAAGGCGTTCAACATGTTTTTGGAACTGAACAAAAATGTCAAACACATCAGATTTACATTTGATAAGATAAAGCCAGGTAAAGCGGCTGTAAGCATCAACAAAACTGATATAGTAATTATGACCACTAACAGAAGTCTGAGCAGGACCCCATACATCTGAAAACACAAGTTCTAAAGGATGTTTCACTTCACGACTGGACTCAGAAAAAGGAAGTTAATGACTCTTCCCCTGCTGACAAGCATCACACACTGCTACATCTTTATTACTAGACACACTAGGAAGCTCATGACGACGCAAAACATGCCGGACAATAGGTGTGGCCGGGTGATCAAGACGAGCATGCCACTGTGACGGAGATACCCGAACTTCACTGAAGACGCGAGCGACGCCAGGATGCTCCAGACGATAGAGACCTTGGCAGAGCCGCCCACTAAGAAGAATGTCCCTCGTGCCCCGATCCTTAATAAAAAGATCAAAAGGATGAAATTCACAAAGCACATTATTATCACGAGTGAGTTTAGGAGCTGAAAGAAGATTACGTGTCACAGATGGAACTCGAAGAACATTGCGAAGTTGAAGACTCCTATTGGCATGTCTAGTGAGAAGTGATGCTTGACCAATATGAGAGATGTGCATACCTGCTCCATTGGCGGTGTGGATCTTGTCGGAGCCATGGTAGGGTTCACGAGTGTGAAGCTTCCCCATCTCACTGGTCAGGTGCTCTGTCGCCCCAGAGTCCATGTACCAGTGGGGATCAATGGAGTAGGACTGAGTGTGTCCCTGTGGCTTCTGCGGCGGCGGACGATCAGCCATGGCGACCTGACGAGCAAAGTTGCGTGTATCCTTCCCGTCATTGCCGAGACCAAGAAAACCCCGCTGGAAGCGCTTGTGACACTTCGAGGCCCAGTGCCCATCGCGACCACAAAGCTGGCACACACGTGGACCGCCAGCCCCTGGTAGCGTCGCAGTAGGAGGAGGGGCCGAGGCGGGTGGTGGTGACTGCCCCGAAGGAGCCCTGGATGAAGCAGAGGAGCGACCACCCTTGGTGGCGGCGTTTGCCGAGAGGGCGCCGTTGCCCCTGGATCGGCGCGTCTCGACTCGTTGCTCAGTAAGCAGGAGGCGTGAAAAGACCTCGTGTGCTGGCATGGGCGTGGAGTTGCCCCTCTCATTGATGATCTCGACTAGGGCGTCATACTCCTCATCAAGACCATTGACAATAAACGAGTTGAACTCGGAGTCGGTGAGGGGCTGTCCAATGGAGGCCAGCGTGTCGGCGAGACTCTTGACTTTGTTGTAGAACTCAGTGGCGGTGGAGTCAAGCTTCTGACACTCCCCAAGTTGGCGACGGAGCCCAGATACACGAGCCTGCGACTGTGCCGCAAACGAGCGCTCAAGAATAGTCCATGCCTCGTGGGACGTCTTGGCGAAGACAACAAGCCCAGCAACGGCCGGAGAGAGCGACCCCTGGATGGAGGAGAGGTTCGCCTGATCCTGCCCTGTCCAGACACGGTGAGCCGGATTATAGACCGGACCGTGCACGCTGTCAACCAGCGCAGGAGGGCAAGGGAGAGAGCCGTCGACATAGCCAAGCAGATAGTGACTCCCAAGAAGCGGAAGAACCTGCGCGCGCCAGAAGATGTAATTGTCCGACGACAACTTGATGGTGATGAGATGGCCGAAGTGAAACGGCGGCGGCGGCTGCGATCCCATCGAGGAGACTGGCTGAGGTGAGACCACCGTGGAGACAGTCAGAGGGGCAGCCGGCGCGGTGACAGAGGGCGCGATGGCTGCGGTTGACGCCGCGAAGCCTGCCAGCGCGACGTCCTCCACCACCAGCGGCGCAGTGGCCGAGGGCGCGACAGCTGCGGTTGACGGGGCGGCGGCGGTGTGGGCCACAAGCGCCTGCCCGGGCGAAGTAGCAGCCGGCGGGAGCGCGAAGAGGGAGCCGACGCTCCGTGTCCCGATCGGCGCCTGAAGGGAGGCGGCATCCAGCGGCCTCGAGAGAAGTGCCGCGAGGGAGGCCGGCAGAAAACCGGTGGCGGTGGAGCCGGACGCAGCGGCGGACGTCATAGCAGTCGGGCGACGGCGACGGCGGCGGCGGCGGCGGCGGTTTAGGGTTTTTAGGCGGAAGCGGACGTAACCTAGCGTGATACCATGTAAGACAATAGGCTTTGGAGGGAACCGGCACAACCCTCTAGGGGTGGCCTATCACATATATATATAATGAGGTGGTATACAACGTTACAATATACACATGTAAATACAGTCTAACACAGTATGTACTCTGTACACATTGGTTTTATTCCTCTCACGGCTGCATCATCCTAAGCTAGAAACGCGATTACATGGCATGCATATTTACAGAGGCGGAAGGAAGGAAAATTGCAAAAAAGGGGAAACTAGAAGAGACTACCATCAGGTTCTTTTTTGATTTTCCGGGGAGGCCTCGTTTGTGCCTCTTGGACGCTTGCTACTCCACGAGCGCGGCGAAGCAGCTCTCGGTGCGCGCGAGCGGGCCGCCGGCGCCGGGCCCGGCGCCCACGGCCGCGGCGGGGGCGACGGCGTCGCGCCTCGGGCTGCTCGGCGTGGAGCGGACCAGCCTCGGCGGCGACGGCGAGCCCAGTCTGCGGCGGAGCAGGAGCCGCAGGGCCGCGATGAGCTCGTCGCCCGGCGACGGCGGAGCGGACGCGGACGCGCGGCGGCCCTCGCCGCACACGCAGGCGTGGCGGTCGAGCGCCTCCGCGGGCGACACCGGCGGCGAGGCCCTGCACATCTCCTCGGCCACGGCGTCCCCGCAGAGCCCGCAGATCCACCTCCCGCCGTACCGCGCGCGCACGCCGGCGATGTACGGTGCGGTGCACTCCTCCGTGAACCCGCAGCACTCGCACGCCACCTCCTCCTCCTCTTGCTCCTCGCGCGCTTGCACCTCCGCCTCCATGGTCAAGACCTTCAGCTCACTGATTCCTATCCCCGCCGCCTTCAGCCTTCTCCGCGCCGGTGGTTGCTGCTGCCGCTGCGGCTCCGACGATGACCAGAGGAAAGAAAAGCCCCGTGTCCGTGAGCGCGTCCGGAGTCCGTATTTATCCCGCCCGTCGTCGTCGTGCGCGGGCGCGAGATGCTGGCGTGTGGGCCCGGCGTACGTGCGACTGAATTATGAGGCCTGCCACGTGGTACCGGGGCATTGGGCGCGGGCGCGGGGACCGGGACCGGGTCCGCCTGCCAGCTGTGGCCAAGTGGGCGGGCCGGGGTCCCGTCGTTGCTTGTGTTTTGGGTGGCGCCAAAGGCGTCCTGCCTGTCCCGCGGCTGCGACTAATTAACTTGCCACGGCCGTCTCGTACCGCAGCACCGCACGGCTTGCTTGTTTAAGCACATCACGTGAGCGCCTCGTTATCTCGTGGACGATGATAAATAAGCTGGTACGATACGATGGCGCCGTGTTTGATCGGAATACGGCAGCCGTACGTGTGGTGTGGTGTTTCTAGGCTAGTTTGTAGAGACTTCGATGATTGAAGAATTATACACTACCTGGTGCAAGTTGTTGTACTATACAAAAAGAAGATGTGACGGCGCTAGTGGTCAACGTCCACACGCGTGCCTGTCCGGCTCACTGCTTGGCGAGGCAGACGGCCACAATTCTCGTGGAGCATGTAGGGCGCTTGCTGAAGGAAGAAGAAACCAATGGAAACGAGGCAGGGACAGTGATGCTTCGCCTTGTCTATTGCTCGTTACAACTGCCCCCTGCTGAATCATACACGCCAGCGGTAACTTGCAAGGGATAAGCCGGCCTACGTCGTCGTCGTTCACACCGGCACGGCCGCGTTGACCTGGAGGTCTAATCCTCCTCCTATCCGTGCCGGTGATTTTTGCTCGTGCAACACGGTGGCATTAGCGTTAGCAGCGCGTGCATGCACGCAGCGGCTGCTTTGAGCGCGCGCGTGCTCCAGGCTTGCGGCGGCAAGTGGCGGCCGTCCGGAGGCGGTGGAGTGGGTGCGTGTGCCGTGTGCGCGGCACGTCGAAGCGTTGCGTGATCGATCGTAAGGGTAGACGCGGACGGCAGATTCTTGGGATCGTAGATAGACGGAGCCGGCCCGCGTGGTCGGTTTTTTTTATTGGAGCCACGCGGCCGTCTCGGCCGGCGACAGCGCGCGTGGGCGGCGAGGTGCCCGCGGACGGCTTCGTGGGCGGTGGGCGGCCGACCAGGTGTGGAGTGGAGAGCTGGAGATCGAGCGATGCGTGTGCGCGTGCCTGCGGGAGAGCGGACGATGCGTGTGCGTGCGTGCGTACGAGGCGCCGGCCGGTGCGTGCGTGGTCTGGTCGGAGAGGGAGGCGGCGCGCGGCAGGTCGTCCTCGCTTTTGTTTTTATTTTTATATATACGGAGAACCACGACAGCCCACGACGAATGCATTGTCCAACTCGCTCGTATAAAAGCCCACGGCTATACAGTTTAGGCTTGTGGTCCAATCGGCAAATCCTATACGACGCCCTCAGCCCCCGTTTATTCAGCTCCCGCAGGGCAGGCCTGCTTGCACTTTTTTCCTGTTTTTAAACTGCAAAAAATACACGCGTAGTGTGAAATAGAACATAAGACTGTCGTGTTGAGTGTAGCCATGATAACCAACTCAGACACCTCACTTGCTATGCTTACATACATTTTTTTCCTCTTTCTTCTTTCCTTTCCTTTTCTCGTTTTCCCTGACCTTTTTTCTTTCTTTTTTAAACTCGTGAAGTATTCTTCAAAATCGATGAAGTTTTTCCAAAATCCGCGTACATTTTTAAAAAATTGATGAACTTTTTTGAATTTGATGAACTTCTTTTTTAAAGTTCGATGAACATTTTTTCAATTTTAATGAACTTTTTCATAATTTGATGAACTTTTTTCAAATTTAATGAACTTGTTCTCCAAACTGATGATTTGTTTTCAAATTTGATGAACTTTTTTCAAAATCAATGAATTTTTATTCAAATTTGTTGAACTTTTTATAAAAAATGTAAAATTTGTTTAGATCCGTGAATATTTTTCAAATTTCTAAACTTTTTATAATGCACGATAGTTTTCAAATTCATGATCTTATTTGGTGTTCATTTTTTTTCAAATTCATGAACTTGTTTCACTTTTTGAAAAGTCAGTTGTGCATTAGTCAAACGGTGAGTGGTCAAGGCCTCTCAAGCGAGCTACCTATCCAGCGGTCAATCGAACGGTCGCTCGTGCTTGATGGGGCGGCCTAATAGACCGGGCGCGCGAGTGCCGGCTGGTCAAGTGGCGCTTAAAGCGCCGTTTAGGAGCCACTGGGCCACAGTGGCCAATTTGCATGGACTTTCTTTTTTGAATGGTGTCTACACACAGATTAAGGAGCCCGCCATGGCATTTATCCAAAATTACTAGTTGAGTGTTATCCATTGCAAAAGACCACTCCTCACCTTCTCACGCGCTGGCAAAATGATACACTGCATATGCGCCATTTATTGCAACCTCGGATTTGCCCCTTTTTCGTAGATTCGTTTATTCAAACCATTTTACCTCTTAAACTTGCGTCTACATACCAAATCATTCTTACTTTTATAGTTAGATTCCCCCTGTTGAGATCTTCAAAATGAGATCCATGTCATAGATTTTGAACGAACCTTTTTTCATGGAAAAACCAGAAAACAAAAAAAAATTAATGCAAAAAGACTAAAAAGCAAAATAAACCGGCAACCAAAAAATGAAATACAAAAAAGGAAGAAAGAAGCACGATTGCAGATTCACTTTTTTTGGAAGCTCGGGGAGTGATATTTCCTTTTTTGGGTGCATAGGTTGTGCTTCTCGCGGAAGCAGAAGCACAAATTTACTTCTCGTGGAGATTGGCCCAACATTCTATTCCGATGATAGCCCTGCTGAACCATCGCAATATGTCCAACACGAGCTCATGCTGCCTTTGTGGTGTGGAAGACATTTGGAGACATGCACTCCTAATCTGTGTCATGTCGAGGAGCACATGGGCACTGTCATCGGAGCCGATTACTAAGTCTCTGAGCATGAATGTGGATGACAACGCAAAGAGAAGGTTATTTTCATGCACGAGTCACTGCCGCAAGATGAGTTCATTACTTTTGTGGTTACTTTGTGGGCTCAGCGGGAGCACGTCGGAAGGCGGCTCACGAACAGATTTACCAGACCCCGTTCAACATACAGGGATTTGTGTAGTCATACTTGGGAGAACTGAATGCCATCCAAACATTGACACCCGAAATCTACTAGCTCATCTGTTGTGCGCCCCAACACAATGGATCGCCCCTCCAGCAGGTTCATTAAAGATCAACGTCGACGCTGCGGGGACATTATGGAGTAATGGGTGCGATCTGCCGAGACCAAACATGCCAATTCCTTGGAGCCCTGGATATTGTTTTCCAAAGTGTTTTGTTTATACTTTCAAATATCCTATATAAAAACACTATACAAAAAACATTAAAAAATTAACCAAGCATTTGAAAAATGTTAAATGTGTATAGAAAAAATGTTTATCATGTATACAAACAATGTATATAAAAAAATAAAATTGTGTGAAAAAAGATGATCATGTATTCAAAAAATGTTAAATCCAAGCATATGAAGAAATTTGAAATTTTTAAATAAAAATGTTGACCATGTATTAATAAAATTAACTTGTATTTGAACAAAAATTAATCAAGCATTTGAAAATTTTCTAATTTGAACAGAAAAAATGTTGACCAGTTATTAAAAAATGTAGATCTTGTATTTGAAAAATATTAGTCAAGCATTTGATTTTTTTAAATGTGCATAAAAGAAATGTTCACCATGTATTTAAAAAAATATAAATCTAGTGTTTTAAAATTGTGACTCAAGCATTTGAAAAAATGTTAAATGTGTATAGAAAAAATGTTGCCCATGTATTAAAAAAATGTAGATATGGTATTTGAAGAATGTAGAGTGTGTATAGAAAAAATGTTGACCAGGTATTCAAAAAATGTTAATATTGTTTTTTAAATATAATCATGCATTAAAAATGTTAAATGTATATTTATAATTTTTTGACCATGTATTCAATAAATCTTAATCTTGTATTTGAAAAACATTACACATGTATTAGAAAAATGTATTACATATATACCAAAAATGTGCATAGAAAAACAATGAAAACCCGGTAGAAAACAAAAGAAAACCAATGAAAAACGAGAAGGAAAATAAAACTGAAGAAAAACAAAGAAGAAGTAAATAAAATAAAAAATCTAGTGACAAATAAAAAGAAAATTAGAAAATTTAAAACATAGTAAGAACAGAGAAAAAATGAATAAAAACCGGTGAAAAAAAGAAGAAAAAACCCAGAACACCAATGGAAACCCGACTCTATTTCTTTAACAAGGTCATGATCTACTATGTAATCACCAACCGGAAGGTGGTCGGGTGGCTAGAAATGCAACATTGTAGCTAGGAGACCACGGCCCTTTTTCTTTACGCTATTTCGTTTAGCGTGAAATGGGCCGGCCCGCAATGTAGAGACTTCAGCGGGAGCGAAGGAAGACTCGTTGTAAGCGAGATATAGCTTTGCGCGTGTCACTGGTGTTTGCAATCGCTGTAATTGGGCCACGGGCCATTAAGTTCCTCACCCGCTTTCATTCATTTTTTGGTCGCCTTTTAGTTGCTGGTCTATTGTGTGCAGGAAAAACCTGGCTCTGTCTTTTAAACTATTTTTTTGCATGATGATAGAAACTCATGAATGTAAAAAATGTTCATGAATTTCATAAAATATTTATATAATTAGGAAAATGTTATAAAAACGAGAATATTTTCGCGGGTTAAAAATACTCTCATGAATTCAAAAAATATTTGAAAATTTTAAAAAAATTCATGCATTTGAAAAATGATCACAAATTTAAAAAATGACCGCAAATTTGATATGAGCGCCGGTACAACCGTATCAGTGCAGGCCCATCGCGCTTTAGTATTTTGGTCATTTCCCCTTATGATCTCCGATTTGGATGTTCCCGCATCTTCAATTTGGGCTTGTTGGGAAATATCATTTTTGCAAACTCCACGAACGGTGTCACATCCCTAGTTCTGGTATGCACTAAGCTAGCTAGTCATGTGTTGCATCATGTTTAAATTCTTTTGAAACTTGAAATAGGGATTGCCTAAACCCTAGAATCAAAGGAATTCACTAGGTTCAACTAAAATAATTTCAGTGAATCCAAATGGCTTTCAAAATTGTTCATCATTTCTGGAAAATGCTGGAAACAGTAACCAGAGGTGTTGCACATTTTTCCATGACATATTTGGGCCCTGAATTAAATCATATAGTATTTTTATTTGGGCATTTAAATACTATAAAATATTTTAAATGCTCAACTAATCATAAACTAAATAGTTTACTGTTGGATATATTCTAAATAGTAGCCATGATTAGTTTCATGATTTTTGGATCTGTTTAAGTATTTTTAATAAAGCCCTAAAGACTACAGAATAATAGAAAATAGAATTAAAGATAGAGAGGGAAGGACTTACCTGCACCCACCTGCGGCCCGCTACTGTAGCCTGCTGGCAGCCCAGCTGGCGGCCCAGCCCACCAGCGCCCCCTTGTCATCTTCCTCCTCTGCCAGGAGGACAACCAGGTGCGTGGCGAGCGCCGACGCTGCTCTGGCCACCTCCTGCTTCCCCGGCCCCGTCTAGCGACGCCACGGAGACGCCCCGAAGCCTCTGTCCCCTCTCCCTCACTCGCTGCTCTCTCTCCCCTCCCCTGGCTCTCTCCCTTGAGCTTACCCGAGCGCAGCCGTCGCCGCCGCTCGCTGCTGCCGCGGCCACAGCCACCGCCTCACCTCCCCGACCCATCCCAAAGCTCCGCCTCGACCTACTCTTCCTCCTCACCGCGCCAAGCGACGCCGGGAGCCCTGCAGTGGCGCCGACGCCGTCGTCTTCAACCTTTGGCTCCGAGATCGCCGGAGATGCTCTGACGCCATCCGTGCCTCCCAGAGCTCAACGACCGCACCAGAAGACTCGCCATGAGCCCCGCCATCTCCCCCCCCTCTCCCGCGTTCATTTGCGCGCTCTAGCCGTGCTAGCCACCGGACCCAAGAGCTCACCGCCTCCGCGCTCGTCGTCGCCGGCGAATAGGCTAGCCACCGTCGCGTACGAGCACTGCTACGTGCTCAGCACGTTCCCAGAAACCCAACACCACCATCCTCTAGTTCTCCCGCGCACCACAGCGTCGTTGCCGAGCTTGTCCGAGCTCCGGCCGCCGCGCTTGCCATTGCCGTCGTCATTACGGTCCACTCCGGCGCGAGCTGATGGCTCCGTTGAATGCGGACGAGCACCAGCTTCTCGCCAAGCCAAACCGCCGCTCGTTTCGTCGCATGTGCTGTGTTTTCGAACCGCGCCGCCGTCTCGGGCCTCGCCGGCGTCATGTCGCCGATGGGTTTGACCCATTTGACCATGTGGGCCCCGCCCCTGGTCAAACCTAGATTAGGAGTTAATCTAATATTAATTTAGTTAGTTAAACTAATAATACTGACACGCGGGACCCGCTGGCCAGGTTTGACCTGGACCGGCCTCGTTGACTGCTGACGTCATAGTGACGCAATGCTGACGCAGTAAGTATTTTCTGGATTTATTTTTATTCAGGAAATTCCAGAAAATATCCAAAACTTCTAAAAATCATATAAAATCAACCGTAACTCCAAATGAGATAAATTATATATAAAAATGATCAGGAAAATCCAATCTATCCATCTGTACCATTTTCATGCATGATAGAACAACTTAGGGCTGCTGTTTAGGCCAAATCTTATAATGGCATTTAAACCTTCACATATGGAGTTTGAATTTGAACCTACGGTTCAAACCAATTTCATTTAACCTGCTGCTAGTTGCATTAGCTCGAACCACAGCATATTGCCATGTCATGATCATGCATCATATTGTGCATTGCATTGATTGTGTTTCCTTCTGTGTTGTCGGTATTTGTCCCCTCTTGATAGACGTGATACCGACGATGAGATCGATGACACCGATGAAGAACTACACTATCTTCAGAAGTGCCACACAAGCAAAACCCCCTTGCTCATTCCGATACAATCCCACTCTCTCGCTCCTGCTCTCTTTTATTGCATTAGGACAACAACGATTCATCTGTTACTTGCTGTGGTAGTTGAACCCGTTATCCTCTGCATGACCTGTCATTGCCACAGTAAATAGATGAAACCCACTAGCATGAGTAGGAGTTGTTTGAGCCCTGATGTGCCTACTCATTCATGCTTGTTTGTCATTCCTGCTACTACTTAGAGTTGAGTCAGGTCTGATTCATCGGGGATGAATCGGAGGTGTGTGAACATGTCCTGCTGTTGAGAGCTAAGTGTGTCAACACGATTTGGTAAAGGTATTGGTGAGAGGCCATGTAGGAGTACATGGTGGGTTGTCTCATTGAAGCCGTCCTCAAGAACTAAGTTCTGTGTTTGTGATCCATGAAACAGCTACTACCATGCATTGGGCCCTGAAATATGACCCCGCTCGACTTCTTAATCACCCTTGTCCTCTGTCCAGGAGTTGCAAGTAGTTTCTGGTGTTTGTAGTATGATGGAGGCCGTGCGCAGTGCTGACCGGAGGGGTGGGCTGTGATGTGGTAGGCACGTGGCTGGGTATGCCGGGCGCCCATTTGGTGTCGCGGAACCCTGTACACATCGTTCGGGGCCGTATGTGGAAACCTCGGCCGGACTCCTTGTGGATGGAACCTAAATAGGCGATAAACCTGGACTAGAGACTTGAGTGTTTAGGTTGGTCGTGGTCTACACCCACGTCGGCTTTCGCTTGAAGTCTGCCGAGCACATGTCGTGTGCAGACGCTAAGTGGTGGAAACATGTATGAAGAAGTACACCCCTGCAGGGTTAACATCATCTATTCGAATAGCCGTGTCCGCGGTAAAGGACTTCTGGGTTGCCTATAACAGTTCATAGACAAGTGAAAGTGGATACTCTAAAATATGCAAGATAAGCGTGAGTGCTATGGATGGCGTTCTCGTAGGAAGACGGGAGCGGATCCATAGTGGTGTATTGGTTGATGAATATGTGGACTCATGTGCGCCACCTCAAAAGAATTACTTGCAGTCGTAGTTCAGGATAGCCACCGAGTGAAAGCTAGCTTGCTGCAGTTAAACTGCACCACCCCCTTTGTTGATAATGATGCATATGTAGTTAGTTCTGATGTAAGTCTTGCTAGGTACATTTGTACTCATGTTTGCCTATTTTATGTTTTGCAGAGAGACTTCGGTCTCGTTAGTAGTTCCGCATGGACTTCGACGTTTAGCTTGTTACCTCAGCTACGATCTTGTGCCCTCGGCAGGATCTAGTAGTTAGTCAGGCTTCTCAACCCTTTTCATTTGTAGTTGTCTGTACCTAGACATGTTAAGCTTCCGCTTGTGTTTTGACTTGTATGCTTTGAATGCTGGGTCGAGAGACCCATGTTTGTAATATCTCGCTCCCCGGAGCCTATTGAATAAAATACTTGAGTTGTAGAGTCATGTTGTGATGCCATGCTGTATTTGCACATATCGAGCATATTGTGTGTATGTTATTGAAATGCTTGGTATGTGTGGGATCTGACTATCTAGTTGTTTATCCTTGGTAGCCTCTCATACCGGGAAATGTCTCCTAGTGCTTCCACTGAGCTTGGTAGCTTGCTACTGCTCCGGAACACTTAGGTTGGCCGGCATGTGTCCTTCTTCGTTCCTGTGTCTGTCCCTTTGGGGAAATGTCACGCGGTGTCTACTCGAGTCCTGTTAGCCTGCTACAGCCCAGTTTACCGGAGTCCTAGTAGCCCAGTTGCTACAGCCCGGATTCACTCGCTGATGACCAACACGTTCGTTGTTGGGTCATGTATGCCTGTCCCTATAAGTTAGTGCCACTTTGGGTTTACGACTAGCCATGTCAGCCCGGGTTCTTTGTCATATGGATGCTAGCGACACTATCATATACGTGAGCCAAAAGGCGCAAACGGTCCCAGGCCTGGTAAGGCGACACCCGTGGGAATACCATGCGTGAGGCCACAAAGTGATATGAAGTGTTACATGCTAGATAGGTGTGGCATAGGATCGGGGTCCTGACAGCTTTGGTATCAGAGCCTGACTGCCTGTAGGATTACCAAGCCAAACTGGTCAAAGTTGAGTCTAGAAATTCTTTAGTTATATAAGGGAATTGATTGTGGGATGGAACATAAGGCTCTTTTTACTCCTTATACCTTATGCCCTTCTGATCTGAGTCATCTTATCTTTCCTACGGGGTTAAGGAACTAGGATTTCTCTTCTTTCTATCAGGATCATGTGTTACTAATCAGTAGACCCATAAGATTGTTGGATTTAAGCCTCAGTTCAGTTTCTACCTCGGTATGTTAACTGTTGATCTCGAAATCTTAATATTGTGCTTCTAAGTGGTTATGCCACCATTTTTGTAGCATGTCTCAAATTATTTTGAGCATTTACAGCCGTTATGCTGTCCGAGTCGTCCCAGGTTTCTAAGATAGTCTGATGCATTTGCAAGTCCCTTCTTTCCGTTCCCGTTGTTCTTTTGGCCAGATCAACCACACTAACTAGTGTGTTGTGGTATTTCATTGCCTCGACATTTATGTTGGAGCATTATTATGACCCTAGGTGTCTAGAGTATCACCTAGTAACTTAGCCATGTTTTGTATCCCCAGTGTGATGATTCTGTCCATTATTCTCGAAAGCATCCCGTGATGCCATTTAGTTAGTAGGCATTCTATTCCTGGGTTTTTGAGCCCAAAATTCACCCTACTTACTTCATGTTGATAGTGTTTGCTAGTTCCCTAGGATATTAGTAACCTTTGCGATACTCCTCAAGGTCCATGGTAAATCCTTCTTCCAATAACATGGACCATTATGGTAGAAGTTCGTTGAACCAAAAGATCACAACCAGGGTGCTCTTGAGGAGTACTCCATTCAAATTTGTGACTCTACCAGTTCCACCTTTCTGAATGGGTTATCCAGAAGAAATATGTTGAACTCGTTCGACATACTAATCTATGCGTCCACAACTCAGAAAGTTATATGTTCCTTTGAGTTGTCCCTCTTTAGTTGTATTCTGACCCTTGTCTATCAGTTGATAGTCAAGAGTATGCATGCATTTGTTCATCGATGCCTATTACTCTTGTGGTCCGTCAAGCCATTCTGTCCCAGAATGACTAGGAGAAACAAACTCCAGTACCTCTTCCATATCCAGGATTGGGTCAAAGCAGTTGTACTCCGCAGATCAAAATGCCAATCTAGCTTTTGTTCTGTTCTACCCTCAAGTATTACCCACTTTATGTCAGGAATGTTATGAGAACTACACCAGCTCTTGTGAATTCTTGACGCAGTGATACTTCTCGCCACCATTATTCATTCCTTAGTCCCTGTGTTGTTGTAACTAGAATGCCGACAAGTGAATCGTGGTGTGTGAAATCAATACTCCTAGCAACCCCGTTGCTTGGTAGTTAATGAACAACAACCTCATTCTTAGCGTGTTGAGTATTGAATCATCATTCTAAGATTGATTGTGCTACCTAGTCCTTATCTCCCGGTGCGCTCTTCGATCAATGAGTTAGGATTGTGTCAATCCCTCGCTCTTTTGATCATATCGTCTTGCCCTAAAAAGCAAGATTGTTCCCGAGCTTAGTAACATATCGATGGTTCGTGATTTTCCGAATATCTTCTTGGAAGTATCACCAGGTCGTCACCTGACCGATATGTTGAGTTCGTGATCAAGTTGGTTTCCTTGTAAACCACCCCTTCTCCAAGAATCTGTGTTGGATACCCCTGAGCTAGTTGGTCAAGCTAAACAACAACTTGGAGAGTTGGAAGATAAAAGCTTGTCTGACTCAGTTCACTCCAGGGGATATCTTTGTGTGTGTGTGTATTGAAGGAAGATGGCATTTTCATCGATTGACCCTCATGGTTAGTTAAAGGATCTATCATCTAATCCAATCTTTGATTTGAGTATGGGCTATCATCAAATCAAATCAGAACCAACGATATTCATAATGTTGTCTTACTCGTGGTTGATCCCTTGAGCATACACCATTATATCTTTTGGGTCTGACCAATGCTATCACTTGTTCACATAATTATGGAACTCCATCTTCATGGAAACCTAGATGAAATGTTGTTGAGCCCATCAACAACATTTTTATCTTCTCCATGATTTTGTTGAGCATTAAGCTAGTGTTGGAAACTTTTGAAAGCATTTCTTCATGCTAGCTCATGAAGCATATGTTCGGATGAAAGGAGTGACTTCCTCTAATTCACGTGCATTTGATGTAAGTTGCCGCCGTGAACTCGAGAAAGCTTGTTTTTGCTTCCTCTGGAATCATCCCAAGTTAGTCACGCATATGTGCGAAGTACTCTATGGTTTGATAGGTTGGCCGCCTCCATTCTATATGTGTTCCTAGCACACCAAGCCACTGATTGACTTGCTCAAGGATAAGAAGTTCATTGATAAGTGCACAAGGACTCCGATATCTTCGATGATGGTTCCCCACCTGAACTCGGTAGTGTTTTATTATAAGACTACTATGTGGCGATGTTTGTCTGGGACAATGTGTTCACATGTTTGTAGCAGAACTAGCTCATGTTTTTGAGCTTGCTATCGTAGTTCATTCCCCGAGAATCTCGCAACATCATCTCGTCGATTTGTGTTGCAAACTTTCATCTTCCTTTCTAGACTTGATGAGTCTGGAATATCCTAACACCAACCAGATCTGAATCTCAGGCAGATATGATGGTTGGAACGTGTCCCAAGAATTATAATATTGGTCTCTCTGTAACCCAGTAACGTGGATGTCGTGGCCAACACACCTAGTCGGAAGGCCTATTATTGTAGTATCTTGGTTGAAGAAGTTGACCACCTCCCCATAAGGATTTCGTAGGATTTACTCCAGAAGTTGTTCTTATGGATCCTTTGTATTCCAAAGTCCGACCACTACTTGATGGCTATGTTGATGCTTTAAGCATGACCGTAGTAACCAGTACATCAAGGAGAACATTAGAAACGAAGTGCTAAATGTCTCTCGGTCGATTATCCAGATTTTGTTCCCTTGGCCTCGCTAAGGTGAAATCTGAGAAAGGGTTGCCTTTCTATGCATCTGCATTGTCCATCACTATTTGTCAAGGTAGTAAGATGTGTTGCCAGGATCCTTGTCACGGATATTGGTAAAACCTTGATGAATATGGAAATGCTCAAGTTCTTAAAAGCATGCACAAACACTAGGTGTTATCATCGTCACTAACTGGGATTGCTCTCAGTTTCCTCGGTTATGCTATAACCATTCCAACAGTGGAATTATCCTACTGTTGAGTTCCTCCCCAGTTACTAGAATCATTTCTGGCATTTGCATTTTGTTTCCAGCTTGCACCACCATTGTGCCATCCCACCGTGGGTTCCATCCATTCCTGATGATAATCAAAAATCATCCGTTGTGTTGTCTTCAACAAGGTAGTCCACATCATCCATTCTGGCTCGAGAATGTCATTCTTTTGGACTCCTTCAATTGATCGATTGTGATTTGCCTCAGGCTGGTATAAAGAGTTTCAATGATTTTTGAATCAAAGGTAATTCTTTTTGCCACTTAAGGGGGATATATTCTATGAGTCACCTCCTCTAAGATGCCTTGTTATGGTATCATAGCAATTCAACTCCTCGCTACATTGAAAACCGTTCCACACCTTCTTAAGTGTGGACTTGTTGACTACCTAACGAGCCCTCGTCATCTGTTTCACTCCATTCCTTGGATAGATGCTTCGTGTCTCGGCTCGAGATATGTTTCTACGTCTCGTTCCACGAGTTGATCTTGTGATCATTAAGATGATCCATTTTTGTAGGAATGTCTCACTTTTTGTCCTCGTGTTGGATGAAGATCTTGAAGGCAAGACATCAAGATCAATTGGAGCATAAATCAACAACTTCAAGAAGACAGTTGGATCATGAATTTTGTGATACTTAGTGTCCCCTTTGTCTTCTTACCTCACGTCTTGAATCTCGGGACGAGATTCTTGTTTAGTGGGGGTGAGTTGTCACATCCCTAGTTCTGGTATGCACTGAGCTAGCTAGTCATGTGTTGCATCATGTTTAAATTCTTTTGAAACTTGAAATAGGGATTGCCTAAACCCTAGCATCAAAGGAATTCACTAGGTTCAACTAAAATAATTTCAGTGAATCCAAATGGCTTTCAAAAATGTTCATCATTTCTGGAAAATGCTGGAAACAGTAACCAGAGGTGTTGCACATTTTTCCATGACATATTTGGGCCCTGAATTAAATCATATGGTATTTTCATTTGGGCATTTAAATACTATAAAATATTTTAAATGCTCAACTAATCATAAACTAAAATGTTTACTGTTGGATATATTCTAAACAGTAGCCATGATTAGTTTCATGATTTTTGGATTTGTTTAATTATTTTTAATAAAGCCCTAAACACTATAGAATAATAGAAAATAGAATTAAAGATAGAGAGGGAAGGACTTACCTGCACCCACCTGCGGCCCGCTACTGTAGCCTGCTGGCAGCCCAGCTGGCGGCCCAGCCCACCAGCGCCCCCTTGTCATCTTCCTCCTCTGCCAGGAGGACAACCAGGTGCGTGGCGAGCGCCGACGCTGCTCTGGCCACCTCCTGCTTCCCCGGCCCCGTCTAGCGACGCCACGAAGACGCCTCAAAGCCTCTGTCCCCTCTCCCTCACTTGCTGCTCTCTCTCCCCTCCCCTGGCTCTCTCCCTTGAGCTCACCCGAGCGGAGCCGTCGCCGCCGCTCGCTGCTGCCGCGACCACAGCCACCACCTCACCTCCTCGACGCATCCCAAAGCTCTGCCTCGACCTACTCTTCCTCCTCACTACGCCAAGCGACGCCGGGAGCCCTACAGTGGCGCCGAGGCCGTCGTCTTCAACCTTTGGCTCCGAGATCGCCGGAGATGCTTTGATGCCGTCTGTGCCTCCCAGAGCTCAACGACCGCACCAGAAGACTCGTCGTGAGCCCCGCCATCTCCCCCCCTCTCCCGCGTTCATTTGTGTGCTCTAGCCGTGCTAGCCACCGGACCCAAGAGCTCACCACCTCCGCGCTCGTCGTCGCCGGCGAATAGGCTAGCCACCGTCGCGTACGAGCACTGCTACGTGCTCAGCACGTTCCTAGAAACCCAACACCACCATCCTCTAGTCCTCCCGTGCACCGCAACGTCGTTGCCGAGCTTGTCCGAGCTCCGTCCGCCGCGCTTGCCATCGCTGCTGTCGTTACGGCCCACTCCGACGCGAGCTGATGGCTCCGTTGGATGCGGACGAGCACCAACTTCTCGCCAAGCCAAACCGCCGCTCGTTTCGTCGCCTGTGCTGCATTTCCGAACCGCGCCACCATCTCGGGCCTCGCCGGCATCATGTCGCCGGTGGGTTTGACCCATTTGACCATGTGGGCCCCGCCCCTGGTCAAACCTAGATTAGGAGTTAATCTAATATTAATTTAGTTAGTTAAACTAATGACACTGACATGCGGGACCCACTAGCTAGGTTTGACCTGGACCGGCCTCGTTGACTGCTGACATCATAGTGACGCAATGCCGACGCAGTAAGTATTTTCTGGATTTATTTTTATTCAAGAAATTCCAGAAAATATCCAAAACTTGTAAAAATCATATAAAATCAACCGTAACTCCAAATGAGATAAATTATATATGAAAAATGATCAGGAAAATCCAATCTATCCATCTGTACCATTTTCATGCATGATAGAACAACTTAGGGCTGCAGTTTAGGCCAAATATTGTAATGCATTTAAACCTTCACATATGGAGTTTGAATTTGAACCTAGGGTTCAAACCAACTTCATTTAACATGCTGCTAGTTGCATTAGCTCAAACCACAACATATTGCCATGTCATGATCATGCATCATATTGTGCATTGCATTGATTGTGTTTCCTTCTGTGTTGTCGGTATTTGTCCCCTCTCGATAGACGTGATACCGATGATGAGATCGATGACACCGATGAAGAGCTATACTATCTTCAGAAGTGGCAGGCAAGCAAAACCCCCTTGTTCATTCCGATACAATCCCACTCTCTAACTCCTGCTCTCTTTTACTGCATTAGGACAACAACGATTCATCTGTTACTTGCTGCGGTAGTTGAACCCCTTATCCTCTGCATGACCTGTCTTTGCCACAGTAAATAGATGAAACCCACTAGCATGAGTAGGATTTGTTTGAGCCCTGATGTGCCTACTCATTCATGCTTGTTTGTCATGCCTGCTACTGCTTAGAGTTGAGTCAGGTCTGATTCATCGGGGATGAATCGGAGGTGTGTGAACATGTCCTGCTGTTGAGAGCTAAGTGTGTGAACACGATTTGGTAAAGGTATTGGTGAGAGGCCATGTAGGAGTACATGGTGGGTTGTCTCATTGAAGCCGTCCTCAGGAACTGAGTTCTGTGTTTGTGATCCATGAAACAGCTACTACCATGCATTGGGCCCTGAAATATGACCCCGCTCGACTTCTTAATCACCCTTGTCCTCTGTCCAGGAGTTGCAAGTAGTTTCTGGTGTTTGTAGTATGCTGGAGGCCGTGCGCAGCGCTGACCGGAGGGGTGGGCTATGATGCGGTAGGCACGTGGCCGGGTATGCCGGGCGCCCGTTTGGTGTTGAGGAACCCTGTACACATCGTTCGGGGCCGTATGTGGAAACCTCGGCCGGACTCCCTGCGGATGGAACCTGAATAGGCGATAAACCTGGACTAGAGACTTGAGTGTTTAGGTAGGTCGTGGTCTACACCCACGTCGGCTTTCGCTTGAAGTCAGCCGAGCACATGTCGTGTGCAGACGCTAAGTGGTCGTCTGAGATCCTCCCAGAAACAAGAAAGAAGTCCAGAGCGTTCGATGATGTTCAATACGGGTGCATGATGTCTACTACACAACTTTATTCTTGTAGACTCATGTTGGGCCTCCAAGCACAGAGTTTTGTAGGACAGTAGAAAATTTCCCTCAAGTGGATGACCTAAGGTTTATCAATCCGTGGGAGGCATAGGATGAAGATGGTCTCTCTCTAACAACCCTGCAATCAAATACAAGAAATCTCTTGTGTCCCCAACACACCCAGTACTGAAGGAAATATGCCCTAGGGCAATAATAAAGTTTTTATTTATTTCCTTATTTCATGATAAATGTTTATTATTCATTCTAGAATTTTATTAACCGGAAACTTAGTACATGTGTGAATACATAGACAAAACATATTGTCCCTAGTATGCCTCTACTTGACTAGCTCGTTAATCAAAGATGGTTATGTTTCCTAACATAGACATGTGTTGTCATTTGGTTAACGGGATCACATCATTAGGATAATGATGTGATGGACATAACCCATCCGTTAGCTTAGCATTATGATCGTTACAGTTTCATTGCTACTCCTTTCTTCCTGACTTATACAAATTCCTCGGACTATGAGATTATGTAACTCCCGAATACCGGAGGAACACTTTGTGTGCTACCAAACATCACAAAGTAAATGGGTGATTATAAAGGTGCTCTACAGGTGTCTCCGAAGGTGTTTGTTGGGTTGGCATAGATCGAGATTAGGATTTGTCACTCCGAGTTTCAGAGAGGTATCTCTGGGCCCTCTCGGTAATACTCATCACTATAAGCCTTGCAAGCATTGTGACTAATGAGTTAGTTAAGGGATGAAGTATTACAGAACGAGTAAAGAGACTTGCCGGTAACGAGATTGAACTAGGTATGATGATACCAACGATCAAATCTCGGGCAAGTAACATACCGATGACAAAGGGAACAATGTATTTTGTTATGCAGTTTGACCGATAAATATCTTCGTAGAATATGTAGGAACCAATATGAGCATCCAGGTTCCGCTATTGGTTATTGAATGGAGATGAGTCTTGGTCACGTCTACATAGTTCTCGAACACATAGGTTCCACACGCTTAACGTTTGATGACAATATGTATTATGAGTTATGTGTTTTTGATGACCAAAGTTTGTTTGGAGTCCCGGATAAGATCACAGACATGACGAGGAGTCTCGAAATGGCTGAGACATAAAGATTGATATATTGGACAGCTATATTCCGACACCGGAAGTGTTCCGGAGAGGTTTCAGATAAAACCGGAGTTCCGGAGGGTTATCGGAAGCCCCCGGGGGAACTAATGGGCCTCGATGGGCCTTAGTGGAGAGAGAGAGGGAGGGTCGGCCAGGGCAGGCCGCACGCCCCCTCCTTGGGTCCGAATTGGACTAGGAGGGGGGCGCCCCCTTTCCTTCTCCCTCTCCCTCTCCTTCCTTCCCCCTCTCCCCCTCTTGATGGAAACCTACTAGGACTTGGAGTCCTAGTAGGATTCCCCTCTTGGGGGCGCGCCAAGGAGGGCCGGTCGGCCTCCCCTTGCTCCTTTATATACGGGGGCAGGGGGCACCCTAGGACATAGAATTTTCTCTGCCAACCGTGTGCGGTGCCCCCCTCCACAGTTACACACCTCGATCATACCATCGTAGAGCTTAGGCAAAGCCCTGCGCCGGTAGCATCATCATCACTGTCACCACCCTTCATGCTGACAGAACTCACCCTCGTCCTCAACTAGATCAAGAGCACAAGGGACGTCATCGAGCTGAACGTGTGCTGAACGCGGAGGTGCTGTACGTTCGGTACTTGGATCGGTTGGATCATGAAGACATTCGACTAAATCAACCGCGTTATTGAAATGCTTCCGCTTTCGGTCTATGAGGGTATGTGGACACACTCTCCCCTCTCATTGCTATGCATCACCTAGATAGATCTTGTGTGATCGTAGGATTTTTTTTGAAATTACCGTGTTACCAAATAGTGGTATCAGACCTAGGTTTATGCGTAGATGTCATATGCACGACTAGAACACAAAGAGTTGTGGGCCATAATAGTCATACTGCTTACCACCAACGTCTTACTTTGATTCAGCATTATTGTTGGATGAAGCGGCCTGGACCGACATTAGATGGCCGCGTTCATGAGACTGGTTCTACTAACATGCTTTTGCGCAAAGGTGGCTGGCGGGTGTCTGTTTCTCCAACTTTAGTTGAATCGAGTTTGACTATGGCCAGTCCTTGTTGAAGGTTAAAATAGCAGACTTGACGAAAAATCATTGTGGTTTTGATGGATAGGTAAGAACGGTTCTTGCTAGAAGCCCGTAGCAGACACATAAAACTTGCAACAACAAAGTAGAGGACGTCTAACTTGTTTTTGCACGGCTTGCTGTGATGTGATATGGTCAAGGCATGATGTGATATAAATTGTTGTATGAGATGATCATGTTTTGTAATAAAGTTATCGGCAACTGGCAGGAGCCATATGGTTGTCGCTTTATTGTATGCAATGCAATCGCCATGTAATTGTTTTACTTTATCACTAAGCGGTAGCGATAGTCGTAGTAACAATAGTTGGCGATACGACAACGATGCTACGATGGAGATCAAGGTGTCACGCTGATGACGATGGAGATCATGACGATGCTTCAGTGATGGAGATCATGAGCACAAGATGATGATGGCCATATCATGTCACATATTTTGATTACATCTGATGTTTATCTTTTATGCATCTTATTTTGCTTAGTACGGTGGTAGCATTATAAGATGATCCCTTACTAAATTTCAAGGTATAAGTGTTCTCCCTGAGTATGCACCATTGCTACAGTTTGTCGTGCCGAGACACCACATGATGATTGGGTGTGATAAGCTCTACGTTCACATACAACGGGTGCAAGCCAGTTTTGCACACGCAGAATATTCGGGTTAAACTTGATGAGCCTAGCATATGCAGATATGGCCTCAGAACACCGAGACCGAAAGGTCGAACGTGAATCATATAGTAGATATGATCAACATAGTGATGTCCACCGTTGAAAAGTACTCCATCTCACGTGATGATCAGCCATGGTTTAGTTGATTTGGATTACGTGATCATTTAGATGACTAGAGGGATGTCTATCTAAGTGGGAGTTCTTAAGTAATATGATTAATTTAACTTTAATTTATCATGAACTTAGTCCTGATAGTTATTTTGCATGTCTATGTTATTGTAGATCAATGGCCCGTGCTACCGTTCCTTTGAATTTTAATGCGTTCCTAGAGAAAGCTAAGTTGAAACATGCTGGCAGCAACTACACGGACTGGGTCCGTAACTTGAGGATTATCCTCATTGCTGCAGAGAAGAATTACGTCCTGGAAGCACCGCTGGGTGCTAGGCCTGCTGCAGATGCTACTAATGACATTAAGAACGTCTGGTAGAGTAAAGCTGATGACTACTCGATAGTTCAGTGCGCCATGCTTTACGGCTTAGAATCGGGACTTCAAAGATGTTTTGAACATCATGGAGCATATGAGATGTTCCAAGAGTTGAAGTTAATATTTCAAGCAAATGCCCGAGTTGAGAGATATGAAGTCTCCGACAAGTTCTACAGCTACAAAATGGAGGAGAATAGTTCTGCCAGTGAACACATACTCAGAATGTATGGGTACCATAACCACTTGACTCAGCTGGGAGTTAATCTTCCTGATGATAGTGTCATTGACAGAGTTCTTCAATCACTGCCATCAAGCTATAAAGGCTTCGTGATGAAGTATAAATGCAAGGGATGAACAAGACTATTCCCGAGCTCTTCGCGATGCTAAAGGCTGCGGAGGTAGAAATCAAGAAGGAGCATCAAGTGTTGATGGTCAACAAGACCACTAGTTTCAAGAAAAAGGGCAAAGGGAAGAAGGGGAACTTCAAGAAGAACGGCAAAAAAGTTGCTGCTCAAGAGAAGAAACCCAAGTTTGGGCCTAAGCCTGAAACTAAGTGCTTCTACTGCAAAGGGACTGGTCACTAGAAGTGGATCTGCTCCAAGTATTTGGCGGATAAGAAGGATGGCAAAATGAAAGGTATATTTAATATACATGTTATTGATGTGTACCTTACTAATGCTCATAGTAGCGCCTGGGTATTTGATACTGGTTCTGTTGCTCATATTTGCAACTCGAAACAGGGGCTACAGATTAAATGAAGATTGACTAAGGACGAGGTGATGATGCACATGGGAAATGGTTCCAAGGTCGATGTGATCGCCGTTGGCACGCTACCTCTACATCTACCATCAAGATTAGTTTTAGACCAGAATAATTGTTATTTGGTCCAACGTTGAGCATGAACATTATATCTAGATCTTGTTTGATGCGAGATGGTTATTCATTTAAATCAGAGGATAATGGTTGTTCTATTTATATGAGTAATATCTTTTATGGTCATGCACCCTTGCTGAGTGGTCTATTTTTGTTGAATATCGATAGTGATGATACACATATTCATAATATTGAAGCCAAAAGATGCAAAGTTGATAATGATAGTGCAACTTATTTGTGGCACTGCTATTTGGGTCATATCGATGTAAAGCACATGAAGAAACTCCATGCTGATGGACTTTTGGAATCACTTGATTATGAATCACTTGGTGCTTGCGAACCGTGCCTAATGGGCAAGATGACTAAAACTCCGTTCTCCGGAACAATGGAACGATCTACTGACTTATTGGAAATAATACATACTTATGTATGCGGGCCAATGAGTGTTGAGGCTCGTGGCAGGTATCGTTATTCCCTTACCTTCACAGATGATTTGAGCAGATATGGTTATATCTACTTAATGAAGCATAAGTCTGAAACATTTGAAAAGTTCAAAGAATTTCAAAGTGAAGTGGAAAATCATCGTAACAAGAAAATAAAGTTTCTATGATCTGATCGTGGAGGAGAATAAGTTTGGTCTTCATTTGAAACAATATGGCATAGTTTCACAATTAAAGCCACCTGGAAAACCACAGCGAAATGGTGTGTCCAAACGTCATAATCATACTTTATTAGATATGGTGCGATCTATGATGTCTCTTACTGATTTACCGCTATCTTTTTGGGGTTATGCTTTAGAGACGACTGCATTCACTTTAAACAGGGCACCATCAAAATCCATTGAGATGACGCCTTATGAACTGTGGTTTGGCAAGAAACCAAAGTTGTCGTTTCTTAAAGTTTGGGGCTGCGATGCTTATGTGAAAAAGCTTCAACCTGATAAGCTTGAACCCAAATCAAAGAAGTGTGTCTTCATAGGATACCCAAAGTAAACTGTTGGGTACACCTTCTATCACATATCCGAAGGCAAGATCTTTGTTGCTAAAAATGGACCCTTTCTAGAGAAGGAGTTTCTCTCGAAAGAAGTGAGTGGGAGGAAAGTAGAACTTGATGAGGTAATTGTACCTTCTCCCTTATTGGAAAGTAGTTCATCACAGAAATTAGTTCTAGTGATTCCTACACCAATTAGTGAGGAAGTTAATGATGATGATCATGAAACTTCAGATCAAGTTTCTACCAAACCTCGTAGGTCTTCCAGAGCAAGATCCGCACCAGAGTGGTATGGTAATCCTGTTCTGGAAGTCATGTTACTAGACCATGGTGAACCTATGAACTATGAGGAAGTGATGATGAGCCCAAATTTTGCGAAATGGCTTGAGGCCATGAAATCTGAGATGGGATCCATGTATGAGAATGAAGTGTGGACTTTGGTGGACTTGCCTGACGATCAGCAAGCCATAGAAAATAAATGGATCTTCAAGAAGAAGACCAACGCTGACGGTAATGTTACTACCTACAAAGCTCGACTTGTTGTGAAAGGTTTTTGACAAGTTCAAGGAGTTGACTATGATGAGACTTTCTCACCCGTAGCGATGCTTAAGTCTGTCTGAATCATGTTAGCAATTGCCGCATTTTATGATTATGAAATTTTGCAAATGGATGTCAAAACTACATTCCTGAATGGATTTCTGGAAGAAGAGTTGCATATGATGCAACCAGAAGGTTTTGTCAATCCAAAGGGTGCTAACAAAGTGTGCAAGCTCCAACAATCCATTTATGGACTGGTGCAAGCCTCTCAGAATTGGAATAAACGCTTTGATAGTGTGATCAAAGCATATGGTTTTATACAGACTTTTGGATAGGCCTGTATTTATAAAAAGGTGAGTGGGAGCTCTATAGCATTTCTAATATTATATATGGATGACATATTGTTGATTGGAAATGATATAGAATTTCTGAATAGCAGAAAGGGATACCCGAATAAGAGTTTTTCCATGAAAGACCTTGGTGAAGCTGCTTACATATTGGGCATCAAGATCTATAGAGATAGATCAAGACGCTTAATTGGACTTTCACAAAGCACATACCTTGATAAAATTTTGAAGAAGTTCAAAATGGATCAGTCAAAGAAAGTGTTCTTGCCCGTGTTACAAGGTGTGAAGTTGAGTCGGACTCAAAGCCCGACTACTGTAGAAGATAGAGAGAAAATAAAAGTCATTCCCTATGCTTCAGCCATAGGTTCTAGCATGTATGCAATCCTGTGTACTAGACCTATTGTGTCCTTGCTATAAGCATAGTAGGGAGGTACCAAAGTAATCCCGGAGTGGAGAACTGGATAGCGATCAAGAACATCCTGAAATACCTGAAAAGGACTAAGGATACGTTTCTCATTTATGGAGGTGAAAACGAGCTCGTCGTAAACGGTTACGTCGATGCAAGCTTTGACACTGATCCGGATGACTCTAAGTCACAAACCGGATACGTATTTTTATTGAATGGAGGAGCTGTCAGTTGTTGCAGTTCCAAGCAAAGCATCATGCCGGGATCTACATGTGAAGCGGAGTACATTGCTGCTTCAGAAGCAACAAATGAAGGAGTTTGGATTAAGGAGTTCATATCCGATCTAGGTGTCATACCTAGTGCATCGGGTCCAATGAAAATCTTTTGTGACAATACTGGTGCAATTGCCTTAGCAAAGGAATCCAGATTTCACAAGAGAACCAAGCATATCAAGAGACGCTTCAATTCCATCCGTCATCAAGTGTCGGAAGGGAACATAGAGATTTGCAAGATACATGCGGATCTGAATGTTGCAGACCCGTTGACTAAGCCTCTTCCACAAGCAAAACATGATCAACACCAAAGCTCCATGAGTGTTAGAATCATTATCATGTATTCTAGATTATTAACTCTAGTGCAAGTGGGATACTGAAGGAAATATGCCCTAGAGGCAATAATAAAGTTATTATTTATTTCCTTATTTCATGATAAATGTTTATTATTCATGCTAGAATTGTATTAACCGAAAACTTAGTACATGTGTGAATACATAGACAAAACATGTTGTCCCTAGTATGCCTCTACTTGACTAGCTCGTTAATCAAAGATGGTTATGTTTCCTAACCATAGACATGTGTTGTCATTTGATGAATGGGATCACATCATTAGGAGAATGATGTGATGGACATGATCCATCCGTTAGCTTAGCATTATGATCGTTACAGTTTCATTGCTACTGCTTTCTTCATGACTTATACAAGTTCCTCGGACTATGAGATTATGCAACTCCCGAATACCAGAGGAACACTTTGTGTGCTACCAAACATCCCAACATAAATGGGTGATTATAAAGGTGCTCTATAGGTGTCTCCGAAAGTGTTTGTTGGGTTGGCATAGACCGAGATTAGGATTTGTCACTCTGAGTTTCAAAGAGGTATCTCTGGGCCCTCTCGATAATACTCATCACTATAAGCCTTGCAAGCATTGTGACTTATGATTTAGTTGCGAGATGAAGTATTAAGGAATGAGTAAAGAGACTTGTCGGTAATGAGATTGAACTAGGTATGATCATACCGACGATCGACTCTTGGGCAAGTAACATACCGATGACAAAGGGAACAACGTATATTGTTATGCGGACCGATAAAGATCTTCATAGAATATGTAGGAACCAATATGAGCATCCAGGTTCCGCTATTGGTTATTGACCGAAGATTAGTCTTGGTCATGTCTACATAGTTCTCGAACCCGTAGGGTCCGCACGCTTAACGTTCGATGATGATATGTATTATGAGTTATGTGTTTTTGATGACCGAAGTTTGTTTGGAGTACCGGATAAGATCACGGACATGACGAGGAGTCTCGAAATGGTCGAGACATAAAGATTGATATATTGGACGGCTATATTCGGACACCGGAAGTGTTCCGGAGAAGTCTCGGATAAAACCGGAGTGCCAGAGGGTTATCGAAACCCCCCGGGGGAACTAATGGGCCTCGATGGGACTTAGTGGAGAGAGAGAGAGGGGCGGCCAGGGCAGGCCGCAGACCCCCTCCCCCTTGGGTCCGAATTGGACTAGGAGGGGGGGGGGGGGCGCCCCCTTTCCTTCTCCCTCTCTCTTTCCTTCCTTCCCCCTCTCTCCCTCTTGGTGGAAACCTACTAGGACTTGGAGTCCTAGTAGGATTCGCCTCTTGGGGGCGCGCCAAGGAGGGCCGGTCGGCCTCCCCTTGCTCCTTTATATACGGGGGCAGGGGGCACCCTAGGACATAGAAGTTTCTTTCCCAACCATTTGCGGTGCCCCCCTCCACAGTTACACACCTTGATCATACCATCGTAGAGCTTAGGCAAAGCTATGCGCCGGTAGCATCATCATCACCGTCGCCACGCCGTCGTGCTGACGGAACTCACCCTCGTACTCAACTGGATTAAGAGCACGAGGGACGTCATCGAGCTGAACGTGTGCTGAACACGGAGGTGCCGTACGTTCGGTACTTGGATCGGTTGGATCGCGAAGACGTTCGACTACATCAACCGCGTTATTGAAACGCTTCCGCTTTCGGTCTACGAGGGTACATGGACACACTCTCCCCTCTCGCTGCTATGCATCATCTAGATAGATCTTGCGTGATCATAGTTTTTTTTGAAATTGCTGCGTTACCAAACATATATGTTGTATTAACCTTTAGATACGTGGAAATATGTCTATGTATTGTGTTGGAACTAATCCCACAGGAAAAGTGAAGAAAAAGAAAAGTTTCAGAAGAAACGAATCAAAAGACGACCTTTCAGGTGACCACCGCAATCATCTAGGTGGTCACATGACTTCCTGGAAGTTCCAGCACAAACAAACTAGAGGTAACAAGGAAAATGATGATGTTCCATATGGACGCAAATGCTCGTATGGGTGGTCGTCTAAGATCCTCCCAGAAACAAGAAAGAAGTCCAGAGCGTTCGATGACGTTCAATACGGGTGCATGATGTCTACTACACAACTTTATTCTTGTAGACTCATGTTGGGCCTCCAAGCGCAGAGTTTTGTAGGACAGTAGCAAATTTCCCTCAAGTGGATGACCTAATGTTTATCAATCCGTGGGAGGCATAGGATGAAGATGGTCTCTCTCTAACAAACCTGCAATCAAATACAAGAAATCTCTTGTGTCCCCAACACACCCAGTACAATGGCAAATTGGCCTCCATGGCGGCGGAGGGGCGAGAGCCCCTCCGAGATTGGATCTCTCTCTCTCTCTCTCTCTCTCTCTGTGTGTGTGTGTGTGTGTGTGTGTTTCCTTCTATTTCTGCGCTCCCAGATTCTGGCCTTTCACCGTTTCTCAAATTCTCAGAAATCCGTTAACTTCGATTGAGCTGAAATTTTAACATGACTTTTATCCGGATATTAGCTTTCTTGCGGTCGAAGAAGGGCACCAACCGCCTTATGGGTTGACCACAAGGGTCTAGGGCACGCCCCTGCTTTGTGGCCCCATCGGGCATCATCTCTCATTGATTCCACTTCCCCAAAATCACATACATTCCAAAAAAATCTCCGTAAGTTTTTATCATGTTTGGACTCCGTTTGATATGGATTTTCCGAGAAACAAAAAATATGCAACAAATAGGAACTGGCACTGGGCACTGGATCAATATGTTAGTACCAAAAATAGTATAAAAAGTTGCCAAAAGTATATGAAAGTTGTAGAATATTGGCATGAAACAATCAAAAATTATAGATACGATGGAGATGTATCAGCATCCCCAAGCTTAATTCCTGCTCGTCCTTGAGTAGGTAAATGATAAAAAGGATAATTTTTGATGTGGAATGCTACCTAGCATAATCTTGATCATGTAATCTAATCATGTGTAACATCCCAAATTTTCAATTTGGAATGTTATACAAATAGATCATCTTGCATATCATATTTTTTGCATTTTGCCTCGATCCTAGAAATTCTACGCAACTCAAGGACCCACGGCGAGAGTTGGGGATTTTGTTATTTTCATATTTGAGTTTCTCAAATTTTGAAAATAGGATCATTTGATTTTATTTATTTTATCTTCAATTATTTCGATCATAAAAATATGAGAGAGGGAATAAAATGACTTTCCCAAAATAAAGAAATAATGAGGATTTAATAAAAAAATCAAATAAGATTTATTTTAGTGTTTTTTCTATTTTATTTGAATTTAGGAAAAATTGCACGATTTTCAAAAATGCATTTTAGGACCAAAAAATGTTCATCTCGTTCTAAATATTTTCTTTAAATGATGAAAATTTATTTTGGTATTTTTAGATTTTTATTTATTTTTTCTAGATTTTTTTAGTTCGGCGAAATTATTTAAAAAAAAACTCCCCGCGCCCGACTGGGCCGAAGCCCAGCCGAGCCAGACCGGCCCGCCCGCGCTGCCGCCTTCCCTGTGACACCGCCGCAGAGTCCGGCTCGGACTCCACCTCCCCGCCGCCGCCGCTTGCCCCCCCAAGCCGCACCACCCCTCCTTCCCCTTTTAAATACCCAGCCCGGGGCCCTCCTTGGGACCCCAAGCCGCAGCCGCCGTCGCCGCACTTCCCGCCGCCGGAGCCGCCGCCTCCCGTCGCCTGCAGCCGCCGCCGCCGCCGCTGCACCACCCCACCCCGCCGCCGTCGCCCAGCCCCACCGGAGGACCCCGCCGGAGGTACCGCCCGAGCCGCCGCCGACGCCTTTTTTTTAAGAAAACCACTTCATTTTTTTAAGAAAACCCTAGATTTTTTTATTTTATTAGATCTGTTTTTTTCATTTTTTTATTTAGCAAGCATTCGCTCGTTCGTTCGTTTTAACGAACGCGTTCATCGTTTAGATCCAGATAATGAACATTCGTTCGTTAATCTGTTCATTGTTTTTCTTTTTCTCGGATTTATTCCGTGATTTTTCTGATCGTGATTTCCGATCCGATTTTCGTTTTAGTTTATCTTTTCGCTCGTTTATCGGAATCAGGCGATTCAAGTGCCTAGAGTTTCGTCTCGAAACCCTCTTTCCGAATAATCTACTCAAACTAGTTTTTACTTCTGTAAAATTTGACTTAGGTCCAGATTAGTAAATGAAGCTTGTTTCTTTCGCCGTTTGAGTTTTGTTTCTTCATTCGATTTGATTCTTTTTGCAAACCGGAGTTCTTAAGTTGAACTTTCTGGTTAGATCTCTTATTTGAGTTTTTTCCATGCTTTAAATGAGTACTTATTGTATGCTTGTTTGTTTTCTTGCGATAGAGTACCCGGATTGCGCCGCTTGCTACTTCAAATCCCTAGGTTTCGCGGATCATCAGCAAGGCAAGTAACACTTTGATCATACCTCCTTATTACCCAGTTTTATTGCATTAGTTCAATTCTCAAACACTTGCATGATTAGGATCTGAATTAATATTTGGGTTTCGGGAAGTAGATGAGGTAGTACCTATTACCTGTTTTATTATCAAACCCTTGGGAGTTACTTCTACGTTTGCTTATTATGCCATGCTATGCTAGTAGACGTGGATTGGGTGAGTGTATCCATGACAGATGTGAGATTGTTAATTTAATGGTTTATCTAAGGTGGCAACTTTAATACACATCTAGGTGGATTGAGGTACCTGGGTATTCCAGGATTGCCTATTTGTTTTTGGACCGCCACCCAGGCTCAAAGGGATCATAATATTATTCATGCTAGAAACTTCCGTGTGCAGCCACATGCTATTATGGGCTCTAGCATAGTTGACTAAGTCATGCGAACTCTTATAGTGGTAGACTAGCAGATGTAGGGGATGTAGGTTGGTACGGTCTACCCATCGTAAGGTGCTAGCGCTTCTGAAAGACTATGTCTCGGTCATCCGTCTCTCAAACACCATGTAGTGCGAGAAAACAAAGAGAGGAGATCGAGTCATGTGGGGAAAAGTGCGCAACCTCTGCAGAGTGTGCAAACTAATCATGATTAGCCGTGTCCCCGGTTATGGACGTTTTGAGTATCTAGTACTTGGATTATCATGTGAATCTCATCATGTTACTTTAATTAATATTGTTGGGTTTGTTTAATGACGATGTTACTTAATTGGGATTGAGAATGATGTCAACCATTCTCAATGTTTAACAACCACCATGATAGTTAAACAAATTTATTCCTTTGCAGTAGGGAAAAACTGGCTTTATGCAAAAACTGTAACCATAGAGCTTTCCACCAGCCATATATGCATGTATTATAGATTTATTCTTTCATATTTCTCTATGTGTTACTTTGCCAGCATATTCCATGTGCTGACCCGTTTTCGGGCTGCAACGTTCATGTTGCAGACTTTTCAGACGACGAGTAAGATGCTTTAGGATCATGGTTCTATACTCAGTGATGCCGTTGGAGTTGATGGACTCACTTATCTTCCAAGCCTTCCGCTGTTATCATTATTAGATGGCCTTAAGCCATATTTATTGTAATAAGTTCTCTTTGGAGACATTCGATGTAACAAGTGTGTGATTGCTACTCTGTTATAAATCCTTCAAGTACTATGCGTGTCAGCATTACTGATCCAGGGATGACACTGATGCACAGAGATTAGACTGTTTGAGGTCTGGTCGCTACAAGATGGTATCAAAGCACACGCTGACTGTAGGACACGACCACTAAGCAAAAGCCATAGATCACTACTCTCTCTTCTCATTTCTAACTCCTCATCTTTTCTACTCTTCTAGGATGGCGGATGCAAGGAACAAGTTCATGCAACCGGACGAAGATACACCCTTTGGACGACATCTGAAGGAAGTTACCAAGTACCTGAAGATCGGAGTACCAAGCTTCACCGAAACCTACAACGCCACTGTACCTGAAGAGGAGCGCTGGATGATTCAAGTTCAAGTTCTAGGAAGGACGTTCATGCCAGTCACTGAGCCCATAGAGTTTTCCTTTGATGCACCAACCTGGAGTTTAGGAAAGAGCATGGCAGCTCACATCACCATGGGACGTATTGGAGAAGTTTACCACAAGGAGCTTAAGGATACTACCTACCAGATTTGTGGGTGCCGAGATGAGCAATGGGAGATGATCAACACTAGGAAAGACAGATCAATTGCAGCTTTCATCCGGGAGTTAAACCAGCACATTCGACACCAGGAGAACCAGATGTGTGCAGGCATGATGGATCTAAAGAAGGCCATGACCAAGATCACGGAACTAGAGGAAGAACTCAAGTCTACACGCGATGGATATGAGGAGGAAATAGCAACGCTAGTAGAGAAGAATGATGATCTGAAGAAAAAGCTAAGAGTATTCATGGGATTTCCAGTAACTAGAGAAGACGAAGATTTCACTTGTCCCGAGAACTACATCATCATCGACGACACCGACTCAGACCCAGATGATAGTGATGATGACTATGTTGATGAAGCTGCAGCAGATATCATGGAGTCTTCATCGGAGTAGTATTTCCAGTAGACCACCATAAGAGTAGTAGTATTTCCCTCCATGTATCTAGAATAGATCGAGCACTTTTGTAACGATAGATAGACTGTTGTATGCTCTTGCTTGTTTGAATGAAATGATTTTGATTGTTATTTGTCTCATGTGCATATGGGTAGTGTTTTCCCTCTAGACCTCATTCTATTCTATATTCTCATCTTTTCTAAACCCCAGATGCCTCCGAGACGCGACAATGGATTTGCTTTCCCACCGGAGCTCACTCAGTTGATCCAGCAATAGAATGCATTGATGCAGATACTAGTCCAGAATCAGAATCAGGGGAACAACAACAACAACAACCCACCACCGCCACCACCTGTTGACCACTTAACCTGTTTTCTTAGGCTGAATCCGCCGGTGTTTTCCGGTAGCACTGAGCCGATTGTTGCAGATGATTGGCTTCGCAAGACAGCCATGGAGTTGACCACTGCAGGATGCACATATGCGGAGAAGGTGCGGTTTGCCGCACATCAGCTTGAGGGACCCGCAGCATCATGGTGGGAGAATTTCACAGCCACTTATCCAGTAGACACTATCACATGGGATCAGTTTCAGCAGGCTTTTCGTACTGCTCATGTTTCAGCGGGAGCTATGGCCATGAAGAAGCGTGAGTTTTGCAACTTACGTCAGGGAGGACGTATAGTTGGCCAATATGTGGATGACTTTAGTAAACTAACACGTTACGCCCCTGATGACGTTGCTACAGATGCAGCTAAACAAGAGAAGTTTCTGGAAGGTCTGAATGATGAGCTGAGCATGCAGTTGATGGTAGCAAGTTTCAACAACTACCAGGAGTTGGTAGACCGTGCTCTCATGATTGAAGGGAAGCAGCAGCAGATTGAAAATCGCAAGAGGAAGTATGGACAAGGGAAGTACAATTCTGGAGCTCAGCAGAAGCCACGTTTTACCCCAAAGTCGGGAGGACAGTTCCAGCATACCCATGGAGGTGGTAACTCACACAACCATAATAGCTCCAAGAGTTGTAACGGAAATGGAGGTAGTAGTAGCCAGAACCGTACCAACCCCTCAACACTAGCCAAGAGAGATCTGAGTCAAGTCACTTGCTTTAAATGCCAGAAGACCGGACATTACGCCAATGAATGTCTTGAAGGCCAGAATGGGAATGGAAATGGAATCTCTGGGAAGAAGCCAAACCCGTTCAACAGAGGACAGGTGAACCACGTTAATGTGGAGGAGGTTGAAGCCCAACCAGATGCAGTAATAGGTAAGTTTTTGGTTAAGTCATTTATTGCACTCGTTCTTTTTGATACTGGTGCATCGCATTCATACATATCAAGGGGATTTGTGGATAAATATAAATTGCCAACCCAAGCCCTCAAGACACCCATGTTAGTAACCTCGCCAGGAGCAGAGTATATGGCCAGGCTATGGTGTGATTGGTTACCATTAAGGATTGGTAACTACGTGTTCCCCTCAGACCTAATAGTTTTGGAATCACAAGGATTGGATGTGATATTAGGCATGGATTGGTTATTGAAGTATGGTGGGAACATTGAATGTGCTAGTAAGACAATTCTACTTACAACCCCAGAAGGGAAGAGGATCAAGTATGTATCCAGACATGAGCCGAAGAGGATGCACGTAAATTCCTTATCAGGAGTTGTGCAGGAGGAAGTACCAGTAGTGAAGGATTTTCCTGATGTATTTCCAGAAGAGTTGCCAGGCATGCCACCTGATAGAGACATCGAGTTTTTGATTGAGCTTTTGCCAGGCACAGGGCCGATATCCAAGAGACCGTACAGGATGCCAGCAAAAGATTTGGAGGAGATTAAAAGTCAGATTAAGGAGTTACTGGATAAAGGTTACATTCGCCCAAGTTCTTCACCTTGGGGATCACCAGTACTTCTAGTGGAGAAGAAGGATGGATCATTAAGGATGGTTGTTGATTATCGAGGATTGAATGCAGTAACCATCAAGAACAAGTACCCACTGTCGATGATCAATGATCTGTTTGACCGACTGCAAGGAGCAAAGGTATTTTCCAAGATCGATTTGCAATCAGGATACCATCAACTGAAGATTCGAGAGCAGGATATACCCAAGACGGCTTTTACCACTAGGTATGGGCTTTACGAGTATACTGTTATGTCATTTGGTCTGACTAACGCACCTGCCTATTTCATGAACATGATGAACAAAGTATTTATGGAGTTCCTGGATAAGTTCGTCGTGGTGTTCATTGATGATATTTTGGTCTACTCAAAGAATGAAGAGGAGCATAAGGAGCATTTGCGTTTGTTATTGGAGAAACTCAGAGAACACCAGTTATACGCCAAGTTTAGCAAATGTGAATTTTGGTTGAAGGAGGTTGGATTTCTTGGACATGTGATATCCGAAGAAGGAATAGCAGTAGACCCCATGAAGGTTGTCACCGTGAAAAATTGGGTAGCACCAACGACAGTTGGAGAGATCAGGAGTTTTCTTGGACTGGCAGGATACTACCGGAGATTCATTGAGAATTTTTCAAAGATTGCCAAGCCCATGACAGAGTTGTTGAAGAAGGATACCAAGTTCAATTGGACTAAGGAATATGGGGCCAGTTTCCAAGAATTGAAGGAACGTCTAGTTACCTCACCAGTGTTGATTCTGCCAGATCAAACCAAGGATTACGAAGTGTATTGCGATGCTTCACGTCGAGGACTTGGAGCAGTGCTTATGCAGGAAGGAAGAGTTGTCTCGTATGCGTCACGACAGCTTAAACCTCATGAGTTGAATTATGCCACACATGATTTGGAGTTAGCAGCCATAGTGCATGCATTGAAGACATGGAGACATTTCCTTATCGGAAATCATTGTGAGGTGTACACGGATCACAAGAGTCTGAAGTACATTTTCACGTAGAAGGAGTTGAATCTCAGGCAAAGGAGATGGTTGGAACTCATCAAGGATTATGATATGAGATTGCAGTATCACCCCGGAAAGGCTAACGTAGTAGCCGACGCGTTGAGCCGTAAGAGCCATGTCAATAGACTCATGACCGCAGGACTGCCAAAGGAGTTAGCCGAGGACATTTGCGAACTATGTTTGGAGATAGTTCCGAGAGGCTATGTAGCAACGTTGGAAATTCAGTCGACTTTGATGGATAAGATCAGAGAAGCTCAGAAGACCGACAAGGAGATTGCTGAGATAAAGAAGAAGTTGAGCAAAGGAAAAGCCAAGGGATTTCGTGAGGATGAGCACGATACCTTATGGTTTGAAGACCGTGTTTATGTGCCCAATGACCCAGAGATCAGGAAGTTGATTTTGCAAGAGGCCCATGATTCGCCGTATTCAATTCACCCAGGGAATACCAAGATGTACTTGGATTTGAAGGAGACTTTTTGGTGGACCGGAATGAAGAAGGATATTGCAGAGTATGTAGCAGTTTGTGATGTATGTCAGAGAGTAAAGG
>NC_057798.1:182532781-182533669 GCF_018294505.1 Triticum aestivum | reverse complement strand
GAATTCATTAATATTTTTTTGTTTTGATGAATTTTTTTGTGTCTAATAAAATCAATTTTTTGAAATACACGAATAATTTTTAAATTCACGAATATGTCATGAATCAGTGAAAAAATTAAATACGTGAACTATTCTGAAATCCCTAAACATTTTTTGAATACACAATATGTTTTTATTCCTGTTTTTTCCACAAAATCATCAACATTTTTTGAAAACCTTTTTTTTTGCAAAATCACAATGTTTTTGTATCCATGAACATTTTATGATTCATTTCTTTGAATTCACATACATTTTATGATTTCTCAAATATCTTTTTTCATTGCTATATTTTGATATACTGAATTGTTTTAAAGATGAAAAGGATAAAAACAGGAAAAGAAAAAATGAAATGAAATGAAAAAGAAAAGAAAAAAGAGTGTGGCCAGCACCCCCCGCCCTGCACATGGGCCATCCCGACCCCACATATATTCGTCTCCATCCGCATCCCTGGCCAAACCCTAGCCACTATATGTTTTTATACGGAGAGGGGCGGCGAGGGGGGCGGCGATGCGCGCGGTGTTTTTTTAGGGATCGAGAGGGGACGGCGAGGGTTATAAATGTGTTGTCCTCGCCTCCCCTCTCCGTGACGCCGTCGTCTGCCGCCCCGTCTCACGCTCTACCGCGACACCCTCTCCCACCCCTTCCTCGCCCCCTCCTTTCGCCACCGCCCTTTCGCCACCGCCACCGCCACCGCCCCCCTTCTTCACTTAATTAATTTGTTTTTACTACATGTTTTCAGGACTGACATAATGGCGGACGATAGAGCTGACCCGATTATGGACAACTATGATCCGGACGGTGAAGCACATATGTTCGGCATCATAAACGGCGATATTCTATATGTGCCGA